>NW_028122504.1:0-90781 GCF_965194805.1 Balaenoptera borealis | reverse complement strand
AAGGTCACGAAATTTTCACCAACTTGCAGTTCTGTAAATGACACCTGCCCTCCAGAAAATTTCTGGGGTCAAAAATCGACCAGAAAATTCAAAAGAGGGCAACCTTCGAAGAAGACAATTTCAAGAGCTATATTGTACTCACGGTTTTTTTCTTTTAAGAGAAAAGACAAAGGCGTAGGAATATGATGAATTGTAAAAAATTTAATGACATGCATACCCATATGACAAAAACCTATCAGCTCAGAGCAGTCAGAATGGCCATTAGGAAAAATGCTGCAAAAAATAAACGGTGAAGGGAGTGTGGAGAAATGCGTACCCTCGGTTGTAAGGGGGTCATGTAAAGAGCCACTAATGAAAACACAGTGTAGGTGCTTTGAAAAGGGAAACATTGAGCTACCAGTCAATCAAGCACAACCACTGCTTGGCCTATCACCTGAGAAAATGAGAATCAAAAAGTCACAGGCTGGCAAACCTGTACGCCAGCAAGATTTACCATAGCCAGCACTTGGAAGCAATGAAAATGTCCATCAACCGAGGAATGCCCCAAGAAGAAGTGGTCCGCGTACACAATGGAATATTACTCTAATAATAAATATAAATTAAATTTAAAAACAAACAAAAGCAAGGAGACATCAACATTTGTGGGTTTATCCGGGCACATTGCACTCTAATTTATAACCGAAGAACACCACTGGCCGGTAGGTCTGTTTCCCTAGTACCAGCAAGGGGAATGTAGAAAGGCTGCTGCTCTCTGGCCGTTACCTGCAAAAGCAGGTTTAAAGCCTGAGCTAATGGTCACTTCATATGAACAAGTACTGCAGGGCTGTAAATGAAACCTGCCCTCAAAGTGTCTTGAGGGAGATAATGGCCAAAATATTTCAAATGGTGACACATACTTTAAGAAAACACTTTGAAGAAATAAGCTCTAATCACAGCTGGAAATATAAAAAAGGACATGCCTTAAAGCTCAATTTCAATGCATTATGAGACACATGCAAATTCAACCACAAAGAGGTATCAGCTCACACCACTCAGAATAACCATCAGCAAAAACTACAAAGAATAAATCCTGAAGGCGCTGGGAAGAAATACATACCCTCCACTTTAAGTGGGACGTAACCTGGAAAGAGCCACTAAGGAGAACAGAATAGAGGTGCCTTTAAAAGGTAAACATTGAGCTACCGTATGATCCAGCAGACCTATTCCTGGACCTATAAACTAAGAAGACAGAATTGGAAGGACACAGGCACGCAAATCTGCTTTGCATAGTATTACAATAGCCAAGATATGGAAGTAACCAAAAAGTCCACCGACAGATGGGTGGACAAAGAAGAACTGCTACCTGTACAGATGGAATATGAGCTAGTGAAAAAAATGAAACAATGCCATTTCCAGCACCATAGATGAGTCTAGAAGTAATCACGCAACTTGGAGTAAGCGAGAAAGCGAAAAACACATATCCTATCATATCACATATAGGTGTTACCTAAAAAATGATACAAACAAAGATATTTCCACAGAGAAACACTTTCATAGATTCATTAAAAAACTTACGGTTCACCAAATGGACAGGTGTGAGGATTGGATACATTACCATATTGAGGTTAACAGAGCGATACAAACACATGTGAAATATAGAATCACCAAAGACCTACGCAATACCACGAGAAGACTGCTCAACATTGTGTCATAACCTACAAGGGAAAAGGATCCGAAGAAGAACAGATATATGGATATGTGTGAAAGAACCACATCTTGCACACCTAGAACAAACAAAACATTGTAATCAAGTTTGCTGTGAGAAAAAATAAAAATTAAGTTAAAAATACCAACAAGAAGTAAGGAGACATAAACTTAAAGGGCTTTTTCCTCGCACATTCCGTTCTAATTTACAACCTAGAACACCACTTCCAGTAAGGCTCTGTTGCCCTAGTAACCAGATTTGGTAAAGGAGAAATGCTGCCACCTTGTGGCCGATTCCCGCAAGAGCAGCTTTTAACCCACAGCTAATGGTCACTTACCATTCACAAGGACTCAGGGCTGTAAAGGACACCTGCCCTCAAAACTGTGCTGAGGTAGGGAATGGATAAAAAAATTCAAAACGGGCAAAATGTTCACGAAGATAGTATGAAGAGGTAAGTTTTACTCACTCTCTTTTTAAAGAAAGGAAAATGGATAAAAGCTCAGCCTCAGGAAGAATTAGACTCATGCAATCTAATCTACAAAAAGTTTTCAACTCACACCAGTCGACTGACCATTGGCAAAGAGTCTACAAACAATAAATGCTGAAGAGGTTTTAGAGAACTGTGTACCCTCTAGCTGCTGGTGAGATGTAAAAGGGTTAAACGCTCATAATGAGAACAGAAAGGAGCTGCGTTGAAAAGGAAAAATTGAGGTACCATTCAATCCAGCAGGCGCACCAAAGGGCCTCTCACCTGAGAAGACCAGAATGAAGAAGACCCGGGCTGCAAAAGCTGCACTGCAGCCTTATTCACAATAGACAAGACAGTGAAGCAACCAAGATGTCCATCAACAGATGAAAGGATAAAGAAGAAGTGGTCCATGTACACAATGAATACTAGCCATGGAAAACAATGAAACACTGCTCTTTGAGGCACCATAGATGATCCTGGAGATAATCGCAGAACATGAGGTAAGTCGGAAAGCAAAAGTCCTATATCCTATGATATCACTTATAGGCGTTATCTAATAACTGACACAAATGAACATATTTCCACAGAGAAAGTCAATCACAGACTTATTAAAAAAAAAACTATGCTTATCTAAAAGGAAAGGTGGGGGGAATGGATACATGAAGATTAGCGTTACCATAGGTATACAAATACATATTATATACATATATCAAAAAGACCGACCATATAGCAAGGAAGGTTTACGGAACACTCTGTAATAATTTACACGGGAAGAGGATCTCTACATAAATAGGTATATAGAATATGTAGATGAACCAGAGTGTGGACACCTGGGACAAGCAACATTCTAACCATTACCCCAATTGAAAAAATTAAAACAACGAACTAGGAGTAATGAGACATAAACTTATGGGGGGTTTTCCTGGCACATTCCATCCAAATTGAAAACCTAGGCAGACAACTTCCAGAACGGCTCTGCTGCCCTAGTACCCAGATTTGGGAATCGAGAAATGCTGCATCCTTGTGGCCGTTTCCCACAACAGCAGCTTTGAACCCACTGCAAAAGGTCACTAATTATTCACCAATTGCAGGTCTGTAAATGACACCGGCCCTCCAAAAAATACTGAGGTCGAATATCGAACAAAAAAGTCTAGAGTGCAACCCTCCAAAAAGAAAATTTGAAGAGGTATATTATACTCACACTTTTTTTCTTTTTTCTTTTAACAGAAAAGAAAAAGGCGTGGAAAAATGATGAATTGTAGGAATTTTTACAGACATGTAAACCCAAATTACAAAAACCTATCAGCTCACACCAGTCAGAATGGCCATCAACAAAAATGCTGCAAACAAGAAATGCTGACGTGATTGTGGAGAAATGCGTACCCTCGATTCTAAGGGGGACGTGGTAAGAGCCACTAATGAAAGCACAATTGAGGTGCCTTGAAAAGGTAAACGTTGAGCTACCATACCAGTCAATCAATCATACCCACTGCTGGGTCTATCCCCTGAGAAAAGGAAAATCAAAAATCACAGGCTGGCAATCCTGCACTCCAGCAATATTTACCATAGGCAACACTTGGAAGCAACGAAAATGTCCATCAACAGAGGAATGCACCAAGAAGAAGTGGTCCATGTACACAATGGAATATTAGCCATGAAAAACATTGAAGCACTGCTCTTTGAGGCACCATAGATGAGCCTGGAGATAATCACAAAACATGAAGTAGGTCGGAAAGCAAAACACCTATATCCTATATTATCACTTATGGCATTATCTAATAACTGGCACAGATGAACATATTTCCAAAGAGAAAGACACTCACAGGCTTAGAAAACAAACTATGCTCATCTGAAAGGAAAGGAGGGGGGAAATTGAGAAATGGAGATTAGTGTTACTATACATATACAAATACATATTATATACATGTATCAAAAAGACCGAACATATAGCAAGGGAGGTCGACGGAACACTGTAATATTTTACATGGGAAGAGGATCTGTACATTAATAGACATACATAATGTACAAATGAACCAGATTGTGTACACCTAGGACAAACAATATTCTAAACTTTACCCAGATTAAAAAACTTTTAAAAACCAGGAAGAAGTAATGAGACATAAACTTATGGGGATTTCTCCTGGCAAATTCCATTCTAATTTACAACCTAGGACAATGACTTCCAGAAAGGCTCTGCTGCCCTAGTACCCAGATTGGGGAATGGAGAAATGCTACCTCCTTGTGGCCGTTTCCCACAACCGCAGCTTTGAACCCACTGCAAAAGGTCACGAAATTTTCACCAACTTGCAGTTCTGTAAATGACACCTGCCCTCCAGAAAATTTCTGGGGTCAAAAATCGACCAGAAAATTCAAAAGAGGGCAACCTTCGAAGAAGACAATTTCAAGAGCTATATTGTACTCACGGTTTTTTTCTTTTAAGAGAAAAGACAAAGGCGTAGGAATATGATGAATTGTAAAAAATTTAATGACATGCATACCCATATGACAAAAACCTATCAGCTCAGAGCAGTCAGAATGGCCATTAGGAAAAATGCTGCAAAAAATAAACGGTGAAGGGAGTGTGGAGAAATGCGTACCCTCGGTTGTAAGGGGGTCATGTAAAGAGCCACTAATGAAAACACAGTGTAGGTGCTTTGAAAAGGGAAACATTGAGCTACCAGTCAATCAAGCACAACCACTGCTTGGCCTATCACCTGAGAAAATGAGAATCAAAAAGTCACAGGCTGGCAAACCTGTACGCCAGCAAGATTTACCATAGCCAGCACTTGGAAGCAATGAAAATGTCCATCAACCGAGGAATGCCCCAAGAAGAAGTGGTCCGCGTACACAATGGAATATTACTCTAATAATAAATATAACTTAAATTTAAAAACAAACAAAAGCAAGGAGACATCAACATTTGTGGGTTTATCCGGGCACATTGCACTCTAATTTATAACCGAAGAACACCACTGGCCGGTAGGTCTGTTTCCCTAGTACCAGCAAGGGGAATGTAGAAAGGCTGCTGCTCTCTGGCCGTTACCTGCAAAAGCAGGTTTAAAGCCTGAGCTAATGGTCACTTCATATGAACAAGTACTGCAGGGCTGTAAATGAAACCTGCCCTCAAAGTGTCTTGAGGGAGATAATGGCCAAAATATTTCAAATGGTGACACATACTTTAAGAAAACACTTTGAAGAAATAAGCTCTAATCACAGCTGGAAATATAAAAAAGGACATGCCTTAAAGCTCAATTTCAATGCATTATGAGACACATGCAAATTCAACCACAAAGAGGTATCAGCTCACACCACTCAGAATAACCATCAGCAAAAACTACAAAGAATAAATCCTGAAGGCGCTGGGAAGAAATACATACCCTCCACTTTAAGTGGGACGTAACCTGGAAAGAGCCACTAAGGAGAACAGAATAGAGGTGCCTTTAAAAGGTAAACATTGAGCTACCGTATGATCCAGCAGACCTATTCCTGGACCTATAAACTAAGAAGACAGAATTGGAAGGACACAGGCACGCAAATCTGCTTTGCATAGTATTACAATAGCCAAGATATGGAAGTAACCAAAAAGTCCACCGACAGATGGGTGGACAAAGAAGAACTGCTACCTGTACAGATGGAATATGAGCTAGTGAAAAAAATGAAACAATGCCATTTCCAGCACCATAGATGAGTCTAGAAGTAATCACGCAACTTGGAGTAAGCGAGAAAGCGAAAAACACATATCCTATCATATCACATATAGGTGTTACCTAAAAAATGATACAAACAAAGATATTTCCACAGAGAAACACTTTCATAGATTCATTAAAAAACTTACGGTTCACCAAATGGACAGGTGTGAGGATTGGATACATTACCATATTGAGGTTAACAGAGCGATACAAACACATGTGAAATATAGAATCACCAAAGACCTACGCAATACCACGAGAAGACTGCTCAACATTGTGTCATAACCTACAAGGGAAAAGGATCCGAAGAAGAACAGATATATGGATATGTGTGAAAGAACCACATCTTGCACACCTAGAACAAACAAAACATTGTAATCAAGTTTGCTGTGAGAAAAAATAAAAATTAAGTTAAAAATACCAACAAGAAGTAAGGAGACATAAACTTAAAGGGCTTTTTCCTCGCACATTCCGTTCTAATTTACAACCTAGAACACCACTTCCAGTAAGGCTCTGTTGCCCTAGTAACCAGATTTGGTAAAGGAGAAATGCTGCCACCTTGTGGCCGATTCCCGCAAGAGCAGCTTTTAACCCACAGCTAATGGTCACTTACCATTCACAAGGACTCAGGGCTGTAAAGGACACCTGCCCTCAAAACTGTGCTGAGGTAGGGAATGGATAAAAAAATTCAAAACGGGCAAAATGTTCACGAAGATAGTATGAAGAGGTAAGTTTTACTCACTCTCTTTTTAAAGAAAGGAAAATGGATAAAAGCTCAGCCTCAGGAAGAATTAGACTCATGCAATCTAATCTACAAAAAGTTTTCAACTCACACCAGTCGACTGACCATTGGCAAAGAGTCTACAAACAATAAATGCTGAAGAGGTTTTAGAGAACTGTGTACCCTCTAGCTGCTGGTGAGATGTAAAAGGGTTAAACGCTCATAATGAGAACAGAAAGGAGCTGCGTTGAAAAGGAAAAATTGAGGTACCATTCAATCCAGCAGGCGCACCAAAGGGCCTCTCACCTGAGAAGACCAGAATGAAGAAGACCCGGGCTGCAAAAGCTGCACTGCAGCCTTATTCACAATAGACAAGACAGTGAAGCAACCAAGATGTCCATCAACAGATGAAAGGATAAAGAAGAAGTGGTCCATGTACACAATGAATACTAGCCATGGAAAACAATGAAACACTGCTCTTTGAGGCACCATAGATGATCCTGGAGATAATCGCAGAACATGAGGTAAGTCGGAAAGCAAAAGTCCTATATCCTATGATATCACTTATAGGCGTTATCTAATAACTGACACAAATGAACATATTTCCACAGAGAAAGTCAATCACAGACTTATTAAAAAAAAAACTATGCTTATCTAAAAGGAAAGGTGGGGGGAATGGATACATGAAGATTAGCGTTACCATAGGTATACAAATACATATTATATACATATATCAAAAAGACCGACCATATAGCAAGGAAGGTTTACGGAACACTCTGTAATAATTTACACGGGAAGAGGATCTCTACATAAATAGGTATATAGAATATGTAGATGAACCAGAGTGTGGACACCTGGGACAAGCAACATTCTAACCATTACCCCAATTGAAAAAATTAAAACAACGAACTAGGAGTAATGAGACATAAACTTATGGGGGGTTTTCCTGGCACATTCCATCCAAATTGAAAACCTAGGCAGACAACTTCCAGAACGGCTCTGCTGCCCTAGTACCCAGATTTGGGAATCGAGAAATGCTGCATCCTTGTGGCCGTTTCCCACAACAGCAGCTTTGAACCCACTGCAAAAGGTCACTAATTATTCACCAATTGCAGGTCTGTAAATGACACCGGCCCTCCAAAAAATACTGAGGTCGAATATCGAACAAAAAAGTCTAGAGTGCAACCCTCCAAAAAGAAAATTTGAAGAGGTATATTATACTCACACTTTTTTTCTTTTTTCTTTTAACAGAAAAGAAAAAGGCGTGGAAAAATGATGAATTGTAGGAATTTTTACAGACATGTAAACCCAAATTACAAAAACCTATCAGCTCACACCAGTCAGAATGGCCATCAACAAAAATGCTGCAAACAAGAAATGCTGACGTGATTGTGGAGAAATGCGTACCCTCGATTCTAAGGGGGACGTGGTAAGAGCCACTAATGAAAGCACAATTGAGGTGCCTTGAAAAGGTAAACGTTGAGCTACCATACCAGTCAATCAATCATACCCACTGCTGGGTCTATCCCCTGAGAAAAGGAAAATCAAAAATCACAGGCTGGCAATCCTGCACTCCAGCAATATTTACCATAGGCAACACTTGGAAGCAACGAAAATGTCCATCAACAGAGGAATGCACCAAGAAGAAGTGGTCCATGTACACAATGGAATATTAGCCATGAAAAACATTGAAGCACTGCTCTTTGAGGCACCATAGATGAGCCTGGAGATAATCACAAAACATGAAGTAGGTCGGAAAGCAAAACACCTATAGCCTATATTATCACTTATGGCATTATCTAATAACTGGCACAGATGAACATATTTCCAAAGAGAAAGACACTCACAGGCTTAGAAAACAAACTATGCTCATCTGAAAGGAAAGGAGGGGGGAAATTGAGAAATGGAGATTAGTGTTACTATACATATACAAATACATATTATATACATGTATCAAAAAGACCGAACATATAGCAAGGGAGGTCGACGGAACACTGTAATATTTTACATGGGAAGAGGATCTGTACATTAATAGACATACATAATGTACAAATGAACCAGATTGTGTACACCTAGGACAAACAATATTCTAAACTTTACCCAGATTAAAAAACTTTTAAAAACCAGGAAGAAGTAATGAGACATAAACTTATGGGGATTTCTCCTGGCAAATTCCATTCTAATTTACAACCTAGGACAATGACTTCCAGAAAGGCTCTGCTGCCCTAGTACCCAGATTGGGGAATGGAGAAATGCTACCTCCTTGTGGCCGTTTCCCACAACCGCAGCTTTCAACCCACTGCAAAAGGTCACGAAATTTTCACCAACTTGCAGTTCTGTAAATGACACCTGCCCTCCAGAAAATTTCTGGGGTCAAAAATCGACCAGAAAATTCAAAAGAGGGCAACCTTCGAAGAAGACAATTTCAAGAGCTATATTGTACTCACGGTTTTTTTCTTTTAAGAGAAAAGACAAAGGCGTAGGAATATGATGAATTGTAAAAAATTTAATGACATGCATACCCATATGACAAAAACCTATCAGCTCAGAGCAGTCAGAATGGCCATTAGGAAAAATGCTGCAAAAAATAAACGGTGAAGGGAGTGTGGAGAAATGCGTACCCTCGGTTGTAAGGGGGTCATGTAAAGAGCCACTAATGAAAACACAGTGTAGGTGCTTTGAAAAGGGAAACATTGAGCTACCAGTCAATCAAGCACAACCACTGCTTGGCCTATCACCTGAGAAAATGAGAATCAAAAAGTCACAGGCTGGCAAACCTGTACGCCAGCAAGATTTACCATAGCCAGCACTTGGAAGCAATGAAAATGTCCATCAACCGAGGAATGCCCCAAGAAGAAGTGGTCCGCGTACACAATGGAATATTACTCTAATAATAAATATAACTTAAATTTAAAAACAAACAAAAGCAAGGAGACATCAACATTTGTGGGTTTATCCGGGCACATTGCACTCTAATTTATAACCGAAGAACACCACTGGCCGGTAGGTCTGTTTCCCTAGTACCAGCAAGGGGAATGTAGAAAGGCTGCTGCTCTCTGGCCGTTACCTGCAAAAGCAGGTTTAAAGCCTGAGCTAATGGTCACTTCATATGAACAAGTACTGCAGGGCTGTAAATGAAACCTGCCCTCAAAGTGTCTTGAGGGAGATAATGGCCAAAATATTTCAAATGGTGACACATACTTTAAGAAAACACTTTGAAGAAATAAGCTCTAATCACAGCTGGAAATATAAAAAAGGACATGCCTTAAAGCTCAATTTCAATGCATTATGAGACACATGCAAATTCAACCACAAAGAGGTATCAGCTCACACCACTCAGAATAACCATCAGCAAAAACTACAAAGAATAAATCCTGAAGGCGCTGGGAAGAAATACATACCCTCCACTTTAAGTGGGACGTAACCTGGAAAGAGCCACTAAGGAGAACAGAATAGAGGTGCCTTTAAAAGGTAAACATTGAGCTACCGTATGATCCAGCAGACCTATTCCTGGACCTATAAACTAAGAAGACAGAATTGGAAGGACACAGGCACGCAAATCTGCTTTGCATAGTATTACAATAGCCAAGATATGGAAGTAACCAAAAAGTCCACCGACAGATGGGTGGACAAAGAAGAACTGCTACCTGTACAGATGGAATATGAGCTAGTGAAAAAAATGAAACAATGCCATTTCCAGCACCATAGATGAGTCTAGAAGTAATCACGCAACTTGGAGTAAGCGAGAAAGCGAAAAACACATATCCTATCATATCACATATAGGTGTTACCTAAAAAATGATACAAACAAAGATATTTCCACAGAGAAACACTTTCATAGATTCATTAAAAAACTTACGGTTCACCAAATGGACAGGTGTGAGGATTGGATACATTACCATATTGAGGTTAACAGAGCGATACAAACACATGTGAAATATAGAATCACCAAAGACCTACGCAATACCACGAGAAGACTGCTCAACATTGTGTCATAACCTACAAGGGAAAAGGATCCGAAGAAGAACAGATATATGGATATGTGTGAAAGAACCACATCTTGCACACCTAGAACAAACAAAACATTGTAATCAAGTTTGCTGTGAGAAAAAATAAAAATTAAGTTAAAAATACCAACAAGAAGTAAGGAGACATAAACTTAAAGGGCTTTTTCCTCGCACATTCCGTTCTAATTTACAACCTAGAACACCACTTCCAGTAAGGCTCTGTTGCCCTAGTAACCAGATTTGGTAAAGGAGAAATGCTGCCACCTTGTGGCCGATTCCCGCAAGAGCAGCTTTTAACCCACAGCTAATGGTCACTTACCATTCACAAGGACTCAGGGCTGTAAAGGACACCTGCCCTCAAAACTGTGCTGAGGTAGGGAATGGATAAAAAAATTCAAAACGGGCAAAATGTTCACGAAGATAGTATGAAGAGGTAAGTTTTACTCACTCTCTTTTTAAAGAAAGGAAAATGGATAAAAGCTCAGCCTCAGGAAGAATTAGACTCATGCAATCTAATCTACAAAAAGTTTTCAACTCACACCAGTCGACTGACCATTGGCAAAGAGTCTACAAACAATAAATGCTGAAGAGGTTTTAGAGAACTGTGTACCCTCTAGCTGCTGGTGAGATGTAAAAGGGTTAAACGCTCATAATGAGAACAGAAAGGAGCTGCGTTGAAAAGGAAAAATTGAGGTACCATTCAATCCAGCAGGCGCACCAAAGGGCCTCTCACCTGAGAAGACCAGAATGAAGAAGACCCGGGCTGCAAAAGCTGCACTGCAGCCTTATTCACAATAGACAAGACAGTGAAGCAACCAAAATGTCCATCAACAGATGAAAGGATAAAGAAGAAGTGGTCCATGTACACAATGAATACTAGCCATGGAAAACAATGAAACACTGCTCTTTGAGGCACCATAGATGATCCTGGAGATAATCGCAGAACATGAGGTAAGTCGGAAAGCAAAAGTCCTATATCCTATGATATCACTTATAGGCGTTATCTAATAACTGACACAAATGAACATATTTCCACAGAGAAAGTCAATCACAGACTTATTAAAAAAAAACTATGCTTATCTAAAAGGAAAGCTGGGGGGAATGGATACATGAAGATTAGCGTTACCATAGGTATACAAATACATATTATATACATATATCAAAAAGACCGACCATATAGCAAGGAAGGTTTACGGAACACTCTGTAATAATTTACACGGGAAGAGGATCTCTACATAAATAGGTATATAGAATATGTAGATGAACCAGAGTGTGGACACCTGGGACAAGCAACATTCTAACCATTACCCCAATTGAAAAAATTAAAACAACGAACTAGGAGTAATGAGACATAAACTTATGGGGGGTTTTCCTGGCACATTCCATCCAAATTGAAAACCTAGGCAGACAACTTCCAGAACGGCTCTGCTGCCCTAGTACCCAGATTTGGGAATCGAGAAATGCTGCATCCTTGTGGCCGTTTCCCACAACAGCAGCTTTGAACCCACTGCAAAAGGTCACTAATTATTCACCAATTGCAGGTCTGTAAATGACACCGGCCCTCCAAAAAATACTGAGGTCGAATATCGAACAAAAAAGTCTAGAGTGCAACCTTCCAAAAAAGAAAATTTGAAGAGGTATATTATACTCACACTTTTTTTCTTTTTTCTTTTAACAGAAAAGAAAAAGGCGTGGAAAAATGATGAATTGTAGGAATTTTTACAGACATGTAAACCCAAATTACAAAAACCTATCAGCTCACACCAGTCAGAATGGCCATCAACAAAAATGCTGCAAACAAGAAATGCTGACGTGATTGTGGAGAAATGCGTACCCTCGATTCTAAGGGGGACGTGGTAAGAGCCACTAATGAAAGCACAATTGAGGTGCCTTGAAAAGGTAAACGTTGAGCTACCATACCAGTCAATCAATCATACCCACTGCTGGGTCTATCCCCTGAGAAAAGGAAAATCAAAAATCACAGGCTGGCAATCCTGCACTCCAGCAATATTTACCATAGGCAACACTTGGAAGCAACGAAAATGTCCATCAACAGAGGAATGCACCAAGAAGAAGTGGTCCATGTACACAATGGAATATTAGCCATGAAAAACATTGAAGCACTGCTCTTTGAGGCACCATAGATGAGCCTGGAGATAATCACAAAACATGAAGTAGGTCGGAAAGCAAAACACCTATAGCCTATATTATCACTTATGGCATTATCTAATAACTGGCACAGATGAACATATTTCCAAAGAGAAAGACACTCACAGGCTTAGAAAACAAACTATGCTCATCTGAAAGGAAAGGAGGGGGGAAATTGAGAAATGGAGATTAGTGTTACTATACATATACAAATACATATTATATACATGTATCAAAAAGACCGAACATATAGCAAGGGAGGTCGACGGAACACTGTAATATTTTACATGGGAAGAGGATCTGTACATTAATAGACATACATAATGTACAAATGAACCAGATTGTGTACACCTAGGACAAACAATATTCTAAACTTTACCCAGATTAAAAAACTTTTAAAAACCAGGAAGAAGTAATGAGACATAAACTTATGGGGATTTCTCCTGGCAAATTCCATTCTAATTTACAACCTAGGACAATGACTTCCAGAAAGGCTCTGCTGCCCTAGTACCCAGATTGGGGAATGGAGAAATGCTACCTCCTTGTGGCCGTTTCCCACAACCGCAGCTTTGAACCCACTGCAAAAGGTCACGAAATTTTCACCAACTTGCAGTTCTGTAAATGACACCTGCCCTCCAGAAAATTTCTGGGGTCAAAAATCGACCAGAAAATTCAAAAGAGGGCAACCTTCGAAGAAGACAATTTCAAGAGCTATATTGTACTCACGGTTTTTTTCTTTTAAGAGAAAAGACAAAGGCGTAGGAATATGATGAATTGTAAAAAATTTAATGACATGCATACCCATATGACAAAAACCTATCAGCTCAGAGCAGTCAGAATGGCCATTAGGAAAAATGCTGCAAAAAATAAACGGTGAAGGGAGTGTGGAGAAATGCGTACCCTCGGTTGTAAGGGGGTCATGTAAAGAGCCACTAATGAAAACACAGTGTAGGTGCTTTGAAAAGGGAAACATTGAGCTACCAGTCAATCAAGCACAACCACTGCTTGGCCTATCACCTGAGAAAATGAGAATCAAAAAGTCACAGGCTGGCAAACCTGTACGCCAGCAAGATTTACCATAGCCAGCACTTGGAAGCAATGAAAATGTCCATCAACCGAGGAATGCCCCAAGAAGAAGTGGTCCGCGTACACAATGGAATATTACTCTAATAATAAATATAAATTAAATTTAAAAACAAACAAAAGCAAGGAGACATCAACATTTGTGGGTTTATCCGGGCACATTGCACTCTAATTTATAACCGAAGAACACCACTGGCCGGTAGGTCTGTTTCCCTAGTACCAGCAAGGGGAATGTAGAAAGGCTGCTGCTCTCTGGCCGTTACCTGCAAAAGCAGGTTTAAAGCCTGAGCTAATGGTCACTTCATATGAACAAGTACTGCAGGGCTGTAAATGAAACCTGCCCTCAAAGTGTCTTGAGGGAGATAATGGCCAAAATATTTCAAATGGTGACACATACTTTAAGAAAACACTTTGAAGAAATAAGCTCTAATCACAGCTGGAAATATAAAAAAGGACATGCCTTAAAGCTCAATTTCAATGCATTATGAGACACATGCAAATTCAACCACAAAGAGGTATCAGCTCACACCACTCAGAATAACCATCAGCAAAAACTACAAAGAATAAATCCTGAAGGCGCTGGGAAGAAATACATACCCTCCACTTTAAGTGGGACGTAACCTGGAAAGAGCCACTAAGGAGAACAGAATAGAGGTGCCTTTAAAAGGTAAACATTGAGCTACCGTATGATCCAGCAGACCTATTCCTGGACCTATAAACTAAGAAGACAGAATTGGAAGGACACAGGCACGCAAATCTGCTTTGCATAGTATTACAATAGCCAAGATATGGAAGTAACCAAAAAGTCCACCGACAGATGGGTGGACAAAGAAGAACTGCTACCTGTACAGATGGAATATGAGCTAGTGAAAAAAATGAAACAATGCCATTTCCAGCACCATAGATGAGTCTAGAAGTAATCACGCAACTTGGAGTAAGCGAGAAAGCGAAAAACACATATCCTATCATATCACATATAGGTGTTACCTAAAAAATGATACAAACAAAGATATTTCCACAGAGAAACACTTTCATAGATTCATTAAAAAACTTACGGTTCACCAAATGGACAGGTGTGAGGATTGGATACATTACCATATTGAGGTTAACAGAGCGATACAAACACATGTGAAATATAGAATCACCAAAGACCTACGCAATACCACGAGAAGACTGCTCAACATTGTGTCATAACCTACAAGGGAGAAGGATCCGAAGAAGAACAGATATATGGATATGTGTGAAAGAACCACATCTTGCACACCTAGAACAAACAAAACATTGTAATCAAGTTTGCTGTGAGAAAAAATAAAAATTAAGTTAAAAATACCAACAAGAAGTAAGGAGACATAAACTTAAAGGGCTTTTTCCTCGCACATTCCGTTCTAATTTACAACCTAGAACACCACTTCCAGTAAGGCTCTGTTGCCCTAGTAACCAGATTTGGTAAAGGAGAAATGCTGCCACCTTGTGGCCGATTCCCGCAAGAGCAGCTTTTAACCCACAGCTAATGGTCACTTACCATTCACAAGGACTCAGGGCTGTAAAGGACACCTGCCCTCAAAACTGTGCTGAGGTAGGGAATGGATAAAAAAATTCAAAACGGGCAAAATGTTCACGAAGATAGTATGAAGAGGTAAGTTTTACTCACTCTCTTTTTAAAGAAAGGAAAATGGATAAAAGCTCAGCCTCAGGAAGAATTAGACTCATGCAATCTAATCTACAAAAAGTTTTCAACTCACACCAGTCGACTGACCATTGGCAAAGAGTCTACAAACAATAAATGCTGAAGAGGTTTTAGAGAACTGTGTACCCTCTAGCTGCTGGTGAGATGTAAAAGGGTTAAACGCTCATAATGAGAACAGAAAGGAGCTGCGTTGAAAAGGAAAAATTGAGGTACCATTCAATCCAGCAGGCGCACCAAAGGGCCTCTCACCTGAGAAGACCAGAATGAAGAAGACCCGGGCTGCAAAAGCTGCACTGCAGCCTTATTCACAATAGACAAGACAGTGAAGCAACCAAAATGTCCATCAACAGATGAAAGGATAAAGAAGAAGTGGTCCATGTACACAATGAATACTAGCCATGGAAAACAATGAAACACTGCTCTTTGAGGCACCATAGATGATCCTGGAGATAATCGCAGAACATGAGGTAAGTCGGAAAGCAAAAGTCCTATATCCTATGATATCACTTATAGGCGTTATCTAATAACTGACACAAATGAACATATTTCCACAGAGAAAGTCAATCACAGACTTATTAAAAAAAAACTATGCTTATCTAAAAGGAAAGCTGGGGGGAATGGATACATGAAGATTAGCGTTACCATAGGTATACAAATACATATTATATACATATATCAAAAAGACCGACCATATAGCAAGGAAGGTTTACGGAACACTCTGTAATAATTTACACGGGAAGAGGATCTCTACATAAATAGGTATATAGAATATGTAGATGAACCAGAGTGTGGACACCTGGGACAAGCAACATTCTAACCATTACCCCAATTGAAAAAATTAAAACAACGAACTAGGAGTAATGAGACATAAACTTATGGGGGGTTTTCCTGGCACATTCCATCCAAATTGAAAACCTAGGCAGACAACTTCCAGAACGGCTCTGCTGCCCTAGTACCCAGATTTGGGAATCGAGAAATGCTGCATCCTTGTGGCCGTTTCCCACAACAGCAGCTTTGAACCCACTGCAAAAGGTCACTAATTATTCACCAATTGCAGGTCTGTAAATGACACCGGCCCTCCAAAAAATACTGAGGTCGAATATCGAACAAAAAAGTCTAGAGTGCAACCCTCCAAAAAAGAAAATTTGAAGAGGTATATTATACTCACACTTTTTTTCTTTTTTCTTTTAACAGAAAAGAAAAAGGCGTGGAAAAATGATGAATTGTAGGAATTTTTACAGACATGTAAACCCAAATTACAAAAACCTATCAGCTCACACCAGTCAGAATGGCCATCAACAAAAATGCTGCAAACAAGAAATGCTGACGTGATTGTGGAGAAATGCGTACCCTCGATTCTAAGGGGGACGTGGTAAGAGCCACTAATGAAAGCACAATTGAGGTGCCTTGAAAAGGTAAACGTTGAGCTACCATACCAGTCAATCAATCATACCCACTGCTGGGTCTATCCCCTGAGAAAAGGAAAATCAAAAATCACAGGCTGGCAATCCTGCACTCCAGCAATATTTACCATAGGCAACACTTGGAAGCAACGAAAATGTCCATCAACAGAGGAATGCACCAAGAAGAAGTGGTCCATGTACACAATGGAATATTAGCCATGAAAAACATTGAAGCACTGCTCTTTGAGGCACCATAGATGAGCCTGGAGATAATCACAAAACATGAAGTAGGTCGGAAAGCAAAACACCTATAGCCTATATTATCACTTATGGCATTATCTAATAACTGGCACAGATGAACATATTTCCAAAGAGAAAGACACTCACAGGCTTAGAAAACAAACTATGCTCATCTGAAAGGAAAGGAGGGGGGAAATTGAGAAATGGAGATTAGTGTTACTATACATATACAAATACATATTATATACATGTATCAAAAAGACCGAACATATAGCAAGGGAGGTCGACGGAACACTGTAATATTTTACATGGGAAGAGGATCTGTACATTAATAGACATACATAATGTACAAATGAACCAGATTGTGTACACCTAGGACAAACAATATTCTAAACTTTACCCAGATTAAAAAACTTTTAAAAACCAGGAAGAAGTAATGAGACATAAACTTATGGGGATTTCTCCTGGCAAATTCCATTCTAATTTACAACCTAGGACAATGACTTCCAGAAAGGCTCTGCTGCCCTAGTACCCAGATTGGGGAATGGAGAAATGCTACCTCCTTGTGGCCGTTTCCCACAACCGCAGCTTTGAACCCACTGCAAAAGGTCACGAAATTTTCACCAACTTGCAGTTCTGTAAATGACACCTGCCCTCCAGAAAATTTCTGGGGTCAAAAATCGACCAGAAAATTCAAAAGAGGGCAACCTTCGAAGAAGACAATTTCAAGAGCTATATTGTACTCACGGTTTTTTTCTTTTAAGAGAAAAGACAAAGGCGTAGGAATATGATGAATTGTAAAAAATTTAATGACATGCATACCCATATGACAAAAACCTATCAGCTCAGAGCAGTCAGAATGGCCATTAGGAAAAATGCTGCAAAAAATAAACGGTGAAGGGAGTGTGGAGAAATGCGTACCCTCGGTTGTAAGGGGGTCATGTAAAGAGCCACTAATGAAAACACAGTGTAGGTGCTTTGAAAAGGGAAACATTGAGCTACCAGTCAATCAAGCACAACCACTGCTTGGCCTATCACCTGAGAAAATGAGAATCAAAAAGTCACAGGCTGGCAAACCTGTACGCCAGCAAGATTTACCATAGCCAGCACTTGGAAGCAATGAAAATGTCCATCAACCGAGGAATGCCCCAAGAAGAAGTGGTCCGCGTACACAATGGAATATTACTCTAATAATAAATATAAATTAAATTTAAAAACAAACAAAAGCAAGGAGACATCAACATTTGTGGGTTTATCCGGGCACATTGCACTCTAATTTATAACCGAAGAACACCACTGGCCGGTAGGTCTGTTTCCCTAGTACCAGCAAGGGGAATGTAGAAAGGCTGCTGCTCTCTGGCCGTTACCTGCAAAAGCAGGTTTAAAGCCTGAGCTAATGGTCACTTCATATGAACAAGTACTGCAGGGCTGTAAATGAAACCTGCCCTCAAAGTGTCTTGAGGGAGATAATGGCCAAAATATTTCAAATGGTGACACATACTTTAAGAAAACACTTTGAAGAAATAAGCTCTAATCACAGCTGGAAATATAAAAAAGGACATGCCTTAAAGCTCAATTTCAATGCATTATGAGACACATGCAAATTCAACCACAAAGAGGTATCAGCTCACACCACTCAGAATAACCATCAGCAAAAACTACAAAGAATAAATCCTGAAGGCGCTGGGAAGAAATACATACCCTCCACTTTAAGTGGGACGTAACCTGGAAAGAGCCACTAAGGAGAACAGAATAGAGGTGCCTTTAAAAGGTAAACATTGAGCTACCGTATGATCCAGCAGACCTATTCCTGGACCTATAAACTAAGAAGACAGAATTGGAAGGACACAGGCACGCAAATCTGCTTTGCATAGTATTACAATAGCCAAGATATGGAAGTAACCAAAAAGTCCACCGACAGATGGGTGGACAAAGAAGAACTGCTACCTGTACAGATGGAATATGAGCTAGTGAAAAAAATGAAACAATGCCATTTCCAGCACCATAGATGAGTCTAGAAGTAATCACGCAACTTGGAGTAAGCGAGAAAGCGAAAAACACATATCCTATCATATCACATATAGGTGTTACCTAAAAAATGACACAAACAAAGATATTTCCACAGAGAAACACTTTCATAGATTCATTAAAAAACTTACGGTTCACCAAATGGACAGGTGTGAGGATTGGATACATTACCATATTGAGGTTAACAGAGCGATACAAACACATGTGAAATATAGAATCACCAAAGACCTACGCAATACCACGAGAAGACTGCTCAACATTGTGTCATAACCTACAAGGGAGAAGGATCCGAAGAAGAACAGATATATGGATATGTGTGAAAGAACCACATCTTGCACACCTAGAACAAACAAAACATTGTAATCAAGTTTGCTGTGAGAAAAAATAAAAATTAAGTTAAAAATACCAACAAGAAGTAAGGAGACATAAACTTAAAGGGCTTTTTCCTCGCACATTCCGTTCTAATTTACAACCTAGAACACCACTTCCAGTAAGGCTCTGTTGCCCTAGTAACCAGATTTGGTAAAGGAGAAATGCTGCCACCTTGTGGCCGATTCCCGCAAGAGCAGCTTTTAACCCACAGCTAATGGTCACTTACCATTCACAAGGACTCAGGGCTGTAAAGGACACCTGCCCTCAAAACTGTGCTGAGGTAGGGAATGGATAAAAAAATTCAAAACGGGCAAAATGTTCACGAAGATAGTATGAAGAGGTAAGTTTTACTCACTCTCTTTTTAAAGAAAGGAAAATGGATAAAAGCTCAGCCTCAGGAAGAATTAGACTCATGCAATCTAATCTACAAAAAGTTTTCAACTCACACCAGTCGACTGACCATTGGCAAAGAGTCTACAAACAATAAATGCTGAAGAGGTTTTAGAGAACTGTGTACCCTCTAGCTGCTGGTGAGATGTAAAAGGGTTAAACGCTCATAATGAGAACAGAAAGGAGCTGCGTTGAAAAGGAAAAATTGAGGTACCATTCAATCCAGCAGGCGCACCAAAGGGCCTCTCACCTGAGAAGACCAGAATGAAGAAGACCCGGGCTGCAAAAGCTGCACTGCAGCCTTATTCACAATAGACAAGACAGTGAAGCAACCAAGATGTCCATCAACAGATGAAAGGATAAAGAAGAAGTGGTCCATGTACACAATGAATACTAGCCATGGAAAACAATGAAACACTGCTCTTTGAGGCACCATAGATGATCCTGGAGATAATCGCAGAACATGAGGTAAGTCGGAAAGCAAAAGTCCTATATCCTATGATATCACTTATAGGCGTTATCTAATAACTGACACAAATGAACATATTTCCACAGAGAAAGTCAATCACAGACTTATTAAAAAAAAACTATGCTTATCTAAAAGGAAAGCTGGGGGGAATGGATACATGAAGATTAGCGTTACCATAGGTATACAAATACATATTATATACATATATCAAAAAGACCGACCATATAGCAAGGAAGGTTTACGGAACACTCTGTAATAATTTACACGGGAAGAGGATCTCTACATAAATAGGTATATAGAATATGTAGATGAACCAGAGTGTGGACACCTGGGACAAGCAACATTCTAACCATTACCCCAATTGAAAAAATTAAAACAACGAACTAGGAGTAATGAGACATAAACTTATGGGGGGTTTTCCTGGCACATTCCATCCAAATTGAAAACCTAGGCAGACAACTTCCAGAACGGCTCTGCTGCCCTAGTACCCAGATTTGGGAATCGAGAAATGCTGCATCCTTGTGGCCGTTTCCCACAACAGCAGCTTTGAACCCACTGCAAAAGGTCACTAATTATTCACCAATTGCAGGTCTGTAAATGACACCGGCCCTCCAAAAAATACTGAGGTCGAATATCGAACAAAAAAGTCTAGAGTGCAACCTTCCAAAAAAGAAAATTTGAAGAGGTATATTATACTCACACTTTTTTTCTTTTTTCTTTTAACAGAAAAGAAAAAGGCGTGGAAAAATGATGAATTGTAGGAATTTTTACAGACATGTAAACCCAAATTACAAAAACCTATCAGCTCACACCAGTCAGAATGGCCATCAACAAAAATGCTGCAAACAAGAAATGCTGACGTGATTGTGGAGAAATGCGTACCCTCGATTCTAAGGGGGACGTGGTAAGAGCCACTAATGAAAGCACAATTGAGGTGCCTTGAAAAGGTAAACGTTGAGCTACCATACCAGTCAATCAATCATACCCACTGCTGGGTCTATCCCCTGAGAAAAGGAAAATCAAAAATCACAGGCTGGCAATCCTGCACTCCAGCAATATTTACCATAGGCAACACTTGGAAGCAACGAAAATGTCCATCAACAGAGGAATGCACCAAGAAGAAGTGGTCCATGTACACAATGGAATATTAGCCATGAAAAACATTGAAGCACTGCTCTTTGAGGCACCATAGATGAGCCTGGAGATAATCACAAAACATGAAGTAGGTCGGAAAGCAAAACACCTATAGCCTATATTATCACTTATGGCATTATCTAATAACTGGCACAGATGAACATATTTCCAAAGAGAAAGACACTCACAGGCTTAGAAAACAAACTATGCTCATCTGAAAGGAAAGGAGGGGGGAAATTGAGAAATGGAGATTAGTGTTACTATACATATACAAATACATATTATATACATGTATCAAAAAGACCGAACATATAGCAAGGGAGGTCGACGGAACACTGTAATATTTTACATGGGAAGAGGATCTGTACATTAATAGACATACATAATGTACAAATGAACCAGATTGTGTACACCTAGGACAAACAATATTCTAAACTTTACCCAGATTAAAAAACTTTTAAAAACCAGGAAGAAGTAATGAGACATAAACTTATGGGGATTTCTCCTGGCAAATTCCATTCTAATTTACAACCTAGGACAATGACTTCCAGAAAGGCTCTGCTGCCCTAGTACCCAGATTGGGGAATGGAGAAATGCTACCTCCTTGTGGCCGTTTCCCACAACCGCAGCTTTGAACCCACTGCAAAAGGTCACGAAATTTTCACCAACTTGCAGTTCTGTAAATGACACCTGCCCTCCAGAAAATTTCTGGGGTCAAAAATCGACCAGAAAATTCAAAAGAGGGCAACCTTCGAAGAAGACAATTTCAAGAGCTATATTGTACTCACGGTTTTTTTCTTTTAAGAGAAAAGACAAAGGCGTAGGAATATGATGAATTGTAAAAAATTTAATGACATGCATACCCATATGACAAAAACCTATCAGCTCAGAGCAGTCAGAATGGCCATTAGGAAAAATGCTGCAAAAAATAAACGGTGAAGGGAGTGTGGAGAAATGCGTACCCTCGGTTGTAAGGGGGTCATGTAAAGAGCCACTAATGAAAACACAGTGTAGGTGCTTTGAAAAGGGAAACATTGAGCTACCAGTCAATCAAGCACAACCACTGCTTGGCCTATCACCTGAGAAAATGAGAATCAAAAAGTCACAGGCTGGCAAACCTGTACGCCAGCAAGATTTACCATAGCCAGCACTTGGAAGCAATGAAAATGTCCATCAACCGAGGAATGCCCCAAGAAGAAGTGGTCCGCGTACACAATGGAATATTACTCTAATAATAAATATAAATTAAATTTAAAAACAAACAAAAGCAAGGAGACATCAACATTTGTGGGTTTATCCGGGCACATTGCACTCTAATTTATAACCGAAGAACACCACTGGCCGGTAGGTCTGTTTCCCTAGTACCAGCAAGGGGAATGTAGAAAGGCTGCTGCTCTCTGGCCGTTACCTGCAAAAGCAGGTTTAAAGCCTGAGCTAATGGTCACTTCATATGAACAAGTACTGCAGGGCTGTAAATGAAACCTGCCCTCAAAGTGTCTTGAGGGAGATAATGGCCAAAATATTTCAAATGGTGACACATACTTTAAGAAAACACTTTGAAGAAATAAGCTCTAATCACAGCTGGAAATATAAAAAAGGACATGCCTTAAAGCTCAATTTCAATGCATTATGAGACACATGCAAATTCAACCACAAAGAGGTATCAGCTCACACCACTCAGAATAACCATCAGCAAAAACTACAAAGAACAAATCCTGAAGGCGCTGGGAAGAAATACATACCCTCCACTTTAAGTGGGACGTAACCTGGAAAGAGCCACTAAGGAGAACAGAATAGAGGTGCCTTTAAAAGGTAAACATTGAGCTACCGTATGATCCAGCAGACCTATTCCTGGACCTATAAACTAAGAAGACAGAATTGGAAGGACACAGGCACGCAAATCTGCTTTGCATAGTATTACAATAGCCAAGATATGGAAGTAACCAAAAAGTCCACCGACAGATGGGTGGACAAAGAAGAACTGCTACCTGTACAGATGGAATATGAGCTAGTGAAAAAAATGAAACAATGCCATTTCCAGCACCATAGATGAGTCTAGAAGTAATCACGCAACTTGGAGTAAGCGAGAAAGCGAAAAACACATATCCTATCATATCACATATAGGTGTTACCTAAAAAATGATACAAACAAAGATATTTCCACAGAGAAACACTTTCATAGATTCATTAAAAAACTTACGGTTCACCAAATGGACAGGTGTGAGGATTGGATACATTACCATATTGAGGTTAACAGAGCGATACAAACACATGTGAAATATAGAATCACCAAAGACCTACGCAATACCACGAGAAGACTGCTCAACATTGTGTCATAACCTACAAGGGAAAAGGATCCGAAGAAGAACAGATATATGGATATGTGTGAAAGAACCACATCTTGCACACCTAGAACAAACAAAACATTGTAATCAAGTTTGCTGTGAGAAAAAATAAAAATTAAGTTAAAAATACCAACAAGAAGTAAGGAGACATAAACTTAAAGGGCTTTTTCCTCGCACATTCCGTTCTAATTTACAACCTAGAACACCACTTCCAGTAAGGCTCTGTTGCCCTAGTAACCAGATTTGGTAAAGGAGAAATGCTGCCACCTTGTGGCCGATTCCCGCAAGAGCAGCTTTTAACCCACAGCTAATGGTCACTTACCATTCACAAGGACTCAGGGCTGTAAAGGACACCTGCCCTCAAAACTGTGCTGAGGTAGGGAATGGATAAAAAAATTCAAAACGGGCAAAATGTTCACGAAGATAGTATGAAGAGGTAAGTTTTACTCACTCTCTTTTTAAAGAAAGGAAAATGGATAAAAGCTCAGCCTCAGGAAGAATTAGACTCATGCAATCTAATCTACAAAAAGTTTTCAACTCACACCAGTCGACTGACCATTGGCAAAGAGTCTACAAACAATAAATGCTGAAGAGGTTTTAGAGAACTGTGTACCCTCTAGCTGCTGGTGAGATGTAAAAGGGTTAAACGCTCATAATGAGAACAGAAAGGAGCTGCGTTGAAAAGGAAAAATTGAGGTACCATTCAATCCAGCAGGCGCACCAAAGGGCCTCTCACCTGAGAAGACCAGAATGAAGAAGACCCGGGCTGCAAAAGCTGCACTGCAGCCTTATTCACAATAGACAAGACAGTGAAGCAACCAAAATGTCCATCAACAGATGAAAGGATAAAGAAGAAGTGGTCCATGTACACAATGAATACTAGCCATGGAAAACAATGAAACACTGCTCTTTGAGGCACCATAGATGATCCTGGAGATAATCGCAGAACATGAGGTAAGTCGGAAAGCAAAAGTCCTATATCCTATGATATCACTTATAGGCGTTATCTAATAACTGACACAAATGAACATATTTCCACAGAGAAAGTCAATCACAGACTTATTAAAAAAAAACTATGCTTATCTAAAAGGAAAGCTGGGGGGAATGGATACATGAAGATTAGCGTTACCATAGGTATACAAATACATATTATATACATATATCAAAAAGACCGACCATATAGCAAGGAAGGTTTACGGAACACTCTGTAATAATTTACACGGGAAGAGGATCTCTACATAAATAGGTATATAGAATATGTAGATGAACCAGAGTGTGGACACCTGGGACAAGCAACATTCTAACCATTACCCCAATTGAAAAAATTAAAACAACGAACTAGGAGTAATGAGACATAAACTTATGGGGGGTTTTCCTGGCACATTCCATCCAAATTGAAAACCTAGGCAGACAACTTCCAGAACGGCTCTGCTGCCCTAGTACCCAGATTTGGGAATCGAGAAATGCTGCATCCTTGTGGCCGTTTCCCACAACAGCAGCTTTGAACCCACTGCAAAAGGTCACTAATTATTCACCAATTGCAGGTCTGTAAATGACACCGGCCCTCCAAAAAATACTGAGGTCGAATATCGAACAAAAAAGTCTAGAGTGCAACCTTCCAAAAAAGAAAATTTGAAGAGGTATATTATACTCACACTTTTTTTCTTTTTTCTTTTAACAGAAAAGAAAAAGGCGTGGAAAAATGATGAATTGTAGGAATTTTTACAGACATGTAAACCCAAATTACAAAAACCTATCAGCTCACACCAGTCAGAATGGCCATCAACAAAAATGCTGCAAACAAGAAATGCTGACGTGATTGTGGAGAAATGCGTACCCTCGATTCTAAGGGGGACGTGGTAAGAGCCACTAATGAAAGCACAATTGAGGTGCCTTGAAAAGGTAAACGTTGAGCTACCATACCAGTCAATCAATCATACCCACTGCTGGGTCTATCCCCTGAGAAAAGGAAAATCAAAAATCACAGGCTGGCAATCCTGCACTCCAGCAATATTTACCATAGGCAACACTTGGAAGCAACGAAAATGTCCATCAACAGAGGAATGCACCAAGAAGAAGTGGTCCATGTACACAATGGAATATTAGCCATGAAAAACATTGAAGCACTGCTCTTTGAGGCACCATAGATGAGCCTGGAGATAATCACAAAACATGAAGTAGGTCGGAAAGCAAAACACCTATAGCCTATATTATCACTTATGGCATTATCTAATAACTGGCACAGATGAACATATTTCCAAAGAGAAAGACACTCACAGGCTTAGAAAACAAACTATGCTCATCTGAAAGGAAAGGAGGGGGGAAATTGAGAAATGGAGATTAGTGTTACTATACATATACAAATACATATTATATACATGTATCAAAAAGACCGAACATATAGCAAGGGAGGTCGACGGAACACTGTAATATTTTACATGGGAAGAGGATCTGTACATTAATAGACATACATAATGTACAAATGAACCAGATTGTGTACACCTAGGACAAACAATATTCTAAACTTTACCCAGATTAAAAAACTTTTAAAAACCAGGAAGAAGTAATGAGACATAAACTTATGGGGATTTCTCCTGGCAAATTCCATTCTAATTTACAACCTAGGACAATGACTTCCAGAAAGGCTCTGCTGCCCTAGTACCCAGATTGGGGAATGGAGAAATGCTACCTCCTTGTGGCCGTTTCCCACAACCGCAGCTTTGAACCCACTGCAAAAGGTCACGAAATTTTCACCAACTTGCAGTTCTGTAAATGACACCTGCCCTCCAGAAAATTTCTGGGGTCAAAAATCGACCAGAAAATTCAAAAGAGGGCAACCTTCGAAGAAGACAATTTCAAGAGCTATATTGTACTCACGGTTTTTTTCTTTTAAGAGAAAAGACAAAGGCGTAGGAATATGATGAATTGTAAAAAATTTAATGACATGCATACCCATATGACAAAAACCTATCAGCTCAGAGCAGTCAGAATGGCCATTAGGAAAAATGCTGCAAAAAATAAACGGTGAAGGGAGTGTGGAGAAATGCGTACCCTCGGTTGTAAGGGGGTCATGTAAAGAGCCACTAATGAAAACACAGTGTAGGTGCTTTGAAAAGGGAAACATTGAGCTACCAGTCAATCAAGCACAACCACTGCTTGGCCTATCACCTGAGAAAATGAGAATCAAAAAGTCACAGGCTGGCAAACCTGTACGCCAGCAAGATTTACCATAGCCAGCACTTGGAAGCAATGAAAATGTCCATCAACCGAGGAATGCCCCAAGAAGAAGTGGTCCGCGTACACAATGGAATATTACTCTAATAATAAATATAAATTAAATTTAAAAACAAACAAAAGCAAGGAGACATCAACATTTGTGGGTTTATCCGGGCACATTGCACTCTAATTTATAACCGAAGAACACCACTGGCCGGTAGGTCTGTTTCCCTAGTACCAGCAAGGGGAATGTAGAAAGGCTGCTGCTCTCTGGCCGTTACCTGCAAAAGCAGGTTTAAAGCCTGAGCTAATGGTCACTTCATATGAACAAGTACTGCAGGGCTGTAAATGAAACCTGCCCTCAAAGTGTCTTGAGGGAGATAATGGCCAAAATATTTCAAATGGTGACACATACTTTAAGAAAACACTTTGAAGAAATAAGCTCTAATCACAGCTGGAAATATAAAAAAGGACATGCCTTAAAGCTCAATTTCAATGCATTATGAGACACATGCAAATTCAACCACAAAGAGGTATCAGCTCACACCACTCAGAATAACCATCAGCAAAAACTACAAAGAACAAATCCTGAAGGAGCTGGGAAGAAATACATACCCTCCACTTTAAGTGGGACGTAACCTGGAAAGAGCCACTAAGGAGAACAGAATAGAGGTGCCTTTAAAAGGTAAACATTGAGCTACCGTATGATCCAGCAGACCTATTCCTGGACCTATAAACTAAGAAGACAGAATTGGAAGGACACAGGCACGCAAATCTGCTTTGCATAGTATTACAATAGCCAAGATATGGAAGTAACCAAAAAGTCCACCGACAGATGGGTGGACAAAGAAGAACTGCTACCTGTACAGATGGAATATGAGCTAGTGAAAAAAATGA
Organism: Balaenoptera borealis; assembly: GCF_965194805.1. NCBI lineage: Eukaryota > Metazoa > Chordata > Mammalia > Artiodactyla > Balaenopteridae > Balaenoptera > Balaenoptera borealis. Next base: position 62,799 of record NW_028122504.1, on the reverse strand, counting down.
AACAATGCCATTTCCAGCACCATAGATGAGTCTAGAAGTAATCACGCAACTTGGAGTAAGCGAGAAAGCGAAAAACACATATCCTATCATATCACATATAGGTGTTACCTAAAAAATGATACAAACAAAGATATTTCCACAGAGAAACACTTTCATAGATTCATTAAAAAACTTACGGTTCACCAAATGGACAGGTGTGAGGATTGGATACATTACCATATTGAGGTTAACAGAGCGATACAAACACATGTGAAATATAGAATCACCAAAGACCTACGCAATACCACGAGAAGACTGCTCAACATTGTGTCATAACCTACAAGGGAAAAGGATCCGAAGAAGAACAGATATATGGATATGTGTGAAAGAACCACATCTTGCACACCTAGAACAAACAAAACATTGTAATCAAGTTTGCTGTGAGAAAAAATAAAAATTAAGTTAAAAATACCAACAAGAAGTAAGGAGACATAAACTTAAAGGGCTTTTTCCTCGCACATTCCGTTCTAATTTACAACCTAGAACACCACTTCCAGTAAGGCTCTGTTGCCCTAGTAACCAGATTTGGTAAAGGAGAAATGCTGCCACCTTGTGGCCGATTCCCGCAAGAGCAGCTTTTAACCCACAGCTAATGGTCACTTACCATTCACAAGGACTCAGGGCTGTAAAGGACACCTGCCCTCAAAACTGTGCTGAGGTAGGGAATGGATAAAAAAATTCAAAACGGGCAAAATGTTCACGAAGATAGTATGAAGAGGTAAGTTTTACTCACTCTCTTTTTAAAGAAAGGAAAATGGATAAAAGCTCAGCCTCAGGAAGAATTAGACTCATGCAATCTAATCTACAAAAAGTTTTCAACTCACACCAGTCGACTGACCATTGGCAAAGAGTCTACAAACAATAAATGCTGAAGAGGTTTTAGAGAACTGTGTACCCTCTAGCTGCTGGTGAGATGTAAAAGGGTTAAACGCTCATAATGAGAACAGAAAGGAGCTGCGTTGAAAAGGAAAAATTGAGGTACCATTCAATCCAGCAGGCGCACCAAAGGGCCTCTCACCTGAGAAGACCAGAATGAAGAAGACCCGGGCTGCAAAAGCTGCACTGCAGCCTTATTCACAATAGACAAGACAGTGAAGCAACCAAAATGTCCATCAACAGATGAAAGGATAAAGAAGAAGTGGTCCATGTACACAATGAATACTAGCCATGGAAAACAATGAAACACTGCTCTTTGAGGCACCATAGATGATCCTGGAGATAATCGCAGAACATGAGGTAAGTCGGAAAGCAAAAGTCCTATATCCTATGATATCACTTATAGGCGTTATCTAATAACTGACACAAATGAACATATTTCCACAGAGAAAGTCAATCACAGACTTATTAAAAAAAAACTATGCTTATCTAAAAGGAAAGCTGGGGGGAATGGATACATGAAGATTAGCGTTACCATAGGTATACAAATACATATTATATACATATATCAAAAAGACCGACCATATAGCAAGGAAGGTTTACGGAACACTCTGTAATAATTTACACGGGAAGAGGATCTCTACATAAATAGGTATATAGAATATGTAGATGAACCAGAGTGTGGACACCTGGGACAAGCAACATTCTAACCATTACCCCAATTGAAAAAATTAAAACAACGAACTAGGAGTAATGAGACATAAACTTATGGGGGGTTTTCCTGGCACATTCCATCCAAATTGAAAACCTAGGCAGACAACTTCCAGAACGGCTCTGCTGCCCTAGTACCCAGATTTGGGAATCGAGAAATGCTGCATCCTTGTGGCCGTTTCCCACAACAGCAGCTTTGAACCCACTGCAAAAGGTCACTAATTATTCACCAATTGCAGGTCTGTAAATGACACCGGCCCTCCAAAAAATACTGAGGTCGAATATCGAACAAAAAAGTCTAGAGTGCAACCTTCCAAAAAAGAAAATTTGAAGAGGTATATTATACTCACACTTTTTTTCTTTTTTCTTTTAACAGAAAAGAAAAAGGCGTGGAAAAATGATGAATTGTAGGAATTTTTACAGACATGTAAACCCAAATTACAAAAACCTATCAGCTCACACCAGTCAGAATGGCCATCAACAAAAATGCTGCAAACAAGAAATGCTGACGTGATTGTGGAGAAATGCGTACCCTCGATTCTAAGGGGGACGTGGTAAGAGCCACTAATGAAAGCACAATTGAGGTGCCTTGAAAAGGTAAACGTTGAGCTACCATACCAGTCAATCAATCATACCCACTGCTGGGTCTATCCCCTGAGAAAAGGAAAATCAAAAATCACAGGCTGGCAATCCTGCACTCCAGCAATATTTACCATAGGCAACACTTGGAAGCAACGAAAATGTCCATCAACAGAGGAATGCACCAAGAAGAAGTGGTCCATGTACACAATGGAATATTAGCCATGAAAAACATTGAAGCACTGCTCTTTGAGGCACCATAGATGAGCCTGGAGATAATCACAAAACATGAAGTAGGTCGGAAAGCAAAACACCTATAGCCTATATTATCACTTATGGCATTATCTAATAACTGGCACAGATGAACATATTTCCAAAGAGAAAGACACTCACAGGCTTAGAAAACAAACTATGCTCATCTGAAAGGAAAGGAGGGGGGAAATTGAGAAATGGAGATTAGTGTTACTATACATATACAAATACATATTATATACATGTATCAAAAAGACCGAACATATAGCAAGGGAGGTCGACGGAACACTGTAATATTTTACATGGGAAGAGGATCTGTACATTAATAGACATACATAATGTACAAATGAACCAGATTGTGTACACCTAGGACAAACAATATTCTAAACTTTACCCAGATTAAAAAACTTTTAAAAACCAGGAAGAAGTAATGAGACATAAACTTATGGGGATTTCTCCTGGCAAATTCCATTCTAATTTACAACCTAGGACAATGACTTCCAGAAAGGCTCTGCTGCCCTAGTACCCAGATTGGGGAATGGAGAAATGCTACCTCCTTGTGGCCGTTTCCCACAACCGCAGCTTTGAACCCACTGCAAAAGGTCACGAAATTTTCACCAACTTGCAGTTCTGTAAATGACACCTGCCCTCCAGAAAATTTCTGGGGTCAAAAATCGACCAGAAAATTCAAAAGAGGGCAACCTTCGAAGAAGACAATTTCAAGAGCTATATTGTACTCACGGTTTTTTTCTTTTAAGAGAAAAGACAAAGGCGTAGGAATATGATGAATTGTAAAAAATTTAATGACATGCATACCCATATGACAAAAACCTATCAGCTCAGAGCAGTCAGAATGGCCATTAGGAAAAATGCTGCAAAAAATAAACGGTGAAGGGAGTGTGGAGAAATGCGTACCCTCGGTTGTAAGGGGGTCATGTAAAGAGCCACTAATGAAAACACAGTGTAGGTGCTTTGAAAAGGGAAACATTGAGCTACCAGTCAATCAAGCACAACCACTGCTTGGCCTATCACCTGAGAAAATGAGAATCAAAAAGTCACAGGCTGGCAAACCTGTACGCCAGCAAGATTTACCATAGCCAGCACTTGGAAGCAATGAAAATGTCCATCAACCGAGGAATGCCCCAAGAAGAAGTGGTCCGCGTACACAATGGAATATTACTCTAATAATAAATATAAATTAAATTTAAAAACAAACAAAAGCAAGGAGACATCAACATTTGTGGGTTTATCCGGGCACATTGCACTCTAATTTATAACCGAAGAACACCACTGGCCGGTAGGTCTGTTTCCCTAGTACCAGCAAGGGGAATGTAGAAAGGCTGCTGCTCTCTGGCCGTTACCTGCAAAAGCAGGTTTAAAGCCTGAGCTAATGGTCACTTCATATGAACAAGTACTGCAGGGCTGTAAATGAAACCTGCCCTCAAAGTGTCTTGAGGGAGATAATGGCCAAAATATTTCAAATGGTGACACATACTTTAAGAAAACACTTTGAAGAAATAAGCTCTAATCACAGCTGGAAATATAAAAAAGGACATGCCTTAAAGCTCAATTTCAATGCATTATGAGACACATGCAAATTCAACCACAAAGAGGTATCAGCTCACACCACTCAGAATAACCATCAGCAAAAACTACAAAGAACAAATCCTGAAGGAGCTGGGAAGAAATACATACCCTCCACTTTAAGTGGGACGTAACCTGGAAAGAGCCACTAAGGAGAACAGAATAGAGGTGCCTTTAAAAGGTAAACATTGAGCTACCGTATGATCCAGCAGACCTATTCCTGGACCTATAAACTAAGAAGACAGAATTGGAAGGACACAGGCACGCAAATCTGCTTTGCATAGTATTACAATAGCCAAGATATGGAAGTAACCAAAAAGTCCACCGACAGATGGGTGGACAAAGAAGAACTGCTACCTGTACAGATGGAATATGAGCTAGTGAAAAAAATGAAACAATGCCATTTCCAGCACCATAGATGAGTCTAGAAGTAATCACGCAACTTGGAGTAAGCGAGAAAGCGAAAAACACATATCCTATCATATCACATATAGGTGTTACCTAAAAAATGATACAAACAAAGATATTTCCACAGAGAAACACTTTCATAGATTCATTAAAAAACTTACGGTTCACCAAATGGACAGGTGTGAGGATTGGATACATTACCATATTGAGGTTAACAGAGCGATACAAACACATGTGAAATATAGAATCACCAAAGACCTACGCAATACCACGAGAAGACTGCTCAACATTGTGTCATAACCTACAAGGGAAAAGGATCCGAAGAAGAACAGATATATGGATATGTGTGAAAGAACCACATCTTGCACACCTAGAACAAACAAAACATTGTAATCAAGTTTGCTGTGAGAAAAAATAAAAATTAAGTTAAAAATACCAACAAGAAGTAAGGAGACATAAACTTAAAGGGCTTTTTCCTCGCACATTCCGTTCTAATTTACAACCTAGAACACCACTTCCAGTAAGGCTCTGTTGCCCTAGTAACCAGATTTGGTAAAGGAGAAATGCTGCCACCTTGTGGCCGATTCCCGCAAGAGCAGCTTTTAACCCACAGCTAATGGTCACTTACCATTCACAAGGACTCAGGGCTGTAAAGGACACCTGCCCTCAAAACTGTGCTGAGGTAGGGAATGGATAAAAAAATTCAAAACGGGCAAAATGTTCACGAAGATAGTATGAAGAGGTAAGTTTTACTCACTCTCTTTTTAAAGAAAGGAAAATGGATAAAAGCTCAGCCTCAGGAAGAATTAGACTCATGCAATCTAATCTACAAAAAGTTTTCAACTCACACCAGTCGACTGACCATTGGCAAAGAGTCTACAAACAATAAATGCTGAAGAGGTTTTAGAGAACTGTGTACCCTCTAGCTGCTGGTGAGATGTAAAAGGGTTAAACGCTCATAATGAGAACAGAAAGGAGCTGCGTTGAAAAGGAAAAATTGAGGTACCATTCAATCCAGCAGGCGCACCAAAGGGCCTCTCACCTGAGAAGACCAGAATGAAGAAGACCCGGGCTGCAAAAGCTGCACTGCAGCCTTATTCACAATAGACAAGACAGTGAAGCAACCAAAATGTCCATCAACAGATGAAAGGATAAAGAAGAAGTGGTCCATGTACACAATGAATACTAGCCATGGAAAACAATGAAACACTGCTCTTTGAGGCACCATAGATGATCCTGGAGATAATCGCAGAACATGAGGTAAGTCGGAAAGCAAAAGTCCTATATCCTATGATATCACTTATAGGCGTTATCTAATAACTGACACAAATGAACATATTTCCACAGAGAAAGTCAATCACAGACTTATTAAAAAAAAACTATGCTTATCTAAAAGGAAAGCTGGGGGGAATGGATACATGAAGATTAGCGTTACCATAGGTATACAAATACATATTATATACATATATCAAAAAGACCGACCATATAGCAAGGAAGGTTTACGGAACACTCTGTAATAATTTACACGGGAAGAGGATCTCTACATAAATAGGTATATAGAATATGTAGATGAACCAGAGTGTGGACACCTGGGACAAGCAACATTCTAACCATTACCCCAATTGAAAAAATTAAAACAACGAACTAGGAGTAATGAGACATAAACTTATGGGGGGTTTTCCTGGCACATTCCATCCAAATTGAAAACCTAGGCAGACAACTTCCAGAACGGCTCTGCTGCCCTAGTACCCAGATTTGGGAATCGAGAAATGCTGCATCCTTGTGGCCGTTTCCCACAACAGCAGCTTTGAACCCACTGCAAAAGGTCACTAATTATTCACCAATTGCAGGTCTGTAAATGACACCGGCCCTCCAAAAAATACTGAGGTCGAATATCGAACAAAAAAGTCTAGAGTGCAACCTTCCAAAAAAGAAAATTTGAAGAGGTATATTATACTCACACTTTTTTTCTTTTTTCTTTTAACAGAAAAGAAAAAGGCGTGGAAAAATGATGAATTGTAGGAATTTTTACAGACATGTAAACCCAAATTACAAAAACCTATCAGCTCACACCAGTCAGAATGGCCATCAACAAAAATGCTGCAAACAAGAAATGCTGACGTGATTGTGGAGAAATGCGTACCCTCGATTCTAAGGGGGACGTGGTAAGAGCCACTAATGAAAGCACAATTGAGGTGCCTTGAAAAGGTAAACGTTGAGCTACCATACCAGTCAATCAATCATACCCACTGCTGGGTCTATCCCCTGAGAAAAGGAAAATCAAAAATCACAGGCTGGCAATCCTGCACTCCAGCAATATTTACCATAGGCAACACTTGGAAGCAACGAAAATGTCCATCAACAGAGGAATGCACCAAGAAGAAGTGGTCCATGTACACAATGGAATATTAGCCATGAAAAACATTGAAGCACTGCTCTTTGAGGCACCATAGATGAGCCTGGAGATAATCACAAAACATGAAGTAGGTCGGAAAGCAAAACACCTATAGCCTATATTATCACTTATGGCATTATCTAATAACTGGCACAGATGAACATATTTCCAAAGAGAAAGACACTCACAGGCTTAGAAAACAAACTATGCTCATCTGAAAGGAAAGGAGGGGGGAAATTGAGAAATGGAGATTAGTGTTACTATACATATACAAATACATATTATATACATGTATCAAAAAGACCGAACATATAGCAAGGGAGGTCGACGGAACACTGTAATATTTTACATGGGAAGAGGATCTGTACATTAATAGACATACATAATGTACAAATGAACCAGATTGTGTACACCTAGGACAAACAATATTCTAAACTTTACCCAGATTAAAAAACTTTTAAAAACCAGGAAGAAGTAATGAGACATAAACTTATGGGGATTTCTCCTGGCAAATTCCATTCTAATTTACAACCTAGGACAATGACTTCCAGAAAGGCTCTGCTGCCCTAGTACCCAGATTGGGGAATGGAGAAATGCTACCTCCTTGTGGCCGTTTCCCACAACCGCAGCTTTGAACCCACTGCAAAAGGTCACGAAATTTTCACCAACTTGCAGTTCTGTAAATGACACCTGCCCTCCAGAAAATTTCTGGGGTCAAAAATCGACCAGAAAATTCAAAAGAGGGCAACCTTCGAAGAAGACAATTTCAAGAGCTATATTGTACTCACGGTTTTTTTCTTTTAAGAGAAAAGACAAAGGCGTAGGAATATGATGAATTGTAAAAAATTTAATGACATGCATACCCATATGACAAAAACCTATCAGCTCAGAGCAGTCAGAATGGCCATTAGGAAAAATGCTGCAAAAAATAAACGGTGAAGGGAGTGTGGAGAAATGCGTACCCTCGGTTGTAAGGGGGTCATGTAAAGAGCCACTAATGAAAACACAGTGTAGGTGCTTTGAAAAGGGAAACATTGAGCTACCAGTCAATCAAGCACAACCACTGCTTGGCCTATCACCTGAGAAAATGAGAATCAAAAAGTCACAGGCTGGCAAACCTGTACGCCAGCAAGATTTACCATAGCCAGCACTTGGAAGCAATGAAAATGTCCATCAACCGAGGAATGCCCCAAGAAGAAGTGGTCCGCGTACACAATGGAATATTACTCTAATAATAAATATAAATTAAATTTAAAAACAAACAAAAGCAAGGAGACATCAACATTTGTGGGTTTATCCGGGCACATTGCACTCTAATTTATAACCGAAGAACACCACTGGCCGGTAGGTCTGTTTCCCTAGTACCAGCAAGGGGAATGTAGAAAGGCTGCTGCTCTCTGGCCGTTACCTGCAAAAGCAGGTTTAAAGCCTGAGCTAATGGTCACTTCATATGAACAAGTACTGCAGGGCTGTAAATGAAACCTGCCCTCAAAGTGTCTTGAGGGAGATAATGGCCAAAATATTTCAAATGGTGACACATACTTTAAGAAAACACTTTGAAGAAATAAGCTCTAATCACAGCTGGAAATATAAAAAAGGACATGCCTTAAAGCTCAATTTCAATGCATTATGAGACACATGCAAATTCAACCACAAAGAGGTATCAGCTCACACCACTCAGAATAACCATCAGCAAAAACTACAAAGAACAAATCCTGAAGGCGCTGGGAAGAAATACATACCCTCCACTTTAAGTGGGACGTAACCTGGAAAGAGCCACTAAGGAGAACAGAATAGAGGTGCCTTTAAAAGGTAAACATTGAGCTACCGTATGATCCAGCAGACCTATTCCTGGACCTATAAACTAAGAAGACAGAATTGGAAGGACACAGGCACGCAAATCTGCTTTGCATAGTATTACAATAGCCAAGATATGGAAGTAACCAAAAAGTCCACCGACAGATGGGTGGACAAAGAAGAACTGCTACCTGTACAGATGGAATATGAGCTAGTGAAAAAAATGAAACAATGCCATTTCCAGCACCATAGATGAGTCTAGAAGTAATCACGCAACTTGGAGTAAGCGAGAAAGCGAAAAACACATATCCTATCATATCACATATAGGTGTTACCTAAAAAATGATACAAACAAAGATATTTCCACAGAGAAACACTTTCATAGATTCATTAAAAAACTTACGGTTCACCAAATGGACAGGTGTGAGGATTGGATACATTACCATATTGAGGTTAACAGAGCGATACAAACACATGTGAAATATAGAATCACCAAAGACCTACGCAATACCACGAGAAGACTGCTCAACATTGTGTCATAACCTACAAGGGAAAAGGATCCGAAGAAGAACAGATATATGGATATGTGTGAAAGAACCACATCTTGCACACCTAGAACAAACAAAACATTGTAATCAAGTTTGCTGTGAGAAAAAATAAAAATTAAGTTAAAAATACCAACAAGAAGTAAGGAGACATAAACTTAAAGGGCTTTTTCCTCGCACATTCCGTTCTAATTTACAACCTAGAACACCACTTCCAGTAAGGCTCTGTTGCCCTAGTAACCAGATTTGGTAAAGGAGAAATGCTGCCACCTTGTGGCCGATTCCCGCAAGAGCAGCTTTTAACCCACAGCTAATGGTCACTTACCATTCACAAGGACTCAGGGCTGTAAAGGACACCTGCCCTCAAAACTGTGCTGAGGTAGGGAATGGATAAAAAAATTCAAAACGGGCAAAATGTTCACGAAGATAGTATGAAGAGGTAAGTTTTACTCACTCTCTTTTTAAAGAAAGGAAAATGGATAAAAGCTCAGCCTCAGGAAGAATTAGACTCATGCAATCTAATCTACAAAAAGTTTTCAACTCACACCAGTCGACTGACCATTGGCAAAGAGTCTACAAACAATAAATGCTGAAGAGGTTTTAGAGAACTGTGTACCCTCTAGCTGCTGGTGAGATGTAAAAGGGTTAAACGCTCATAATGAGAACAGAAAGGAGCTGCGTTGAAAAGGAAAAATTGAGGTACCATTCAATCCAGCAGGCGCACCAAAGGGCCTCTCACCTGAGAAGACCAGAATGAAGAAGACCCGGGCTGCAAAAGCTGCACTGCAGCCTTATTCACAATAGACAAGACAGTGAAGCAACCAAAATGTCCATCAACAGATGAAAGGATAAAGAAGAAGTGGTCCATGTACACAATGAATACTAGCCATGGAAAACAATGAAACACTGCTCTTTGAGGCACCATAGATGATCCTGGAGATAATCGCAGAACATGAGGTAAGTCGGAAAGCAAAAGTCCTATATCCTATGATATCACTTATAGGCGTTATCTAATAACTGACACAAATGAACATATTTCCACAGAGAAAGTCAATCACAGACTTATTAAAAAAAAACTATGCTTATCTAAAAGGAAAGCTGGGGGGAATGGATACATGAAGATTAGCGTTACCATAGGTATACAAATACATATTATATACATATATCAAAAAGACCGACCATATAGCAAGGAAGGTTTACGGAACACTCTGTAATAATTTACACGGGAAGAGGATCTCTACATAAATAGGTATATAGAATATGTAGATGAACCAGAGTGTGGACACCTGGGACAAGCAACATTCTAACCATTACCCCAATTGAAAAAATTAAAACAACGAACTAGGAGTAATGAGACATAAACTTATGGGGGGTTTTCCTGGCACATTCCATCCAAATTGAAAACCTAGGCAGACAACTTCCAGAACGGCTCTGCTGCCCTAGTACCCAGATTTGGGAATCGAGAAATGCTGCATCCTTGTGGCCGTTTCCCACAACAGCAGCTTTGAACCCACTGCAAAAGGTCACTAATTATTCACCAATTGCAGGTCTGTAAATGACACCGGCCCTCCAAAAAATACTGAGGTCGAATATCGAACAAAAAAGTCTAGAGTGCAACCTTCCAAAAAAGAAAATTTGAAGAGGTATATTATACTCACACTTTTTTTCTTTTTTCTTTTAACAGAAAAGAAAAAGGCGTGGAAAAATGATGAATTGTAGGAATTTTTACAGACATGTAAACCCAAATTACAAAAACCTATCAGCTCACACCAGTCAGAATGGCCATCAACAAAAATGCTGCAAACAAGAAATGCTGACGTGATTGTGGAGAAATGCGTACCCTCGATTCTAAGGGGGACGTGGTAAGAGCCACTAATGAAAGCACAATTGAGGTGCCTTGAAAAGGTAAACGTTGAGCTACCATACCAGTCAATCAATCATACCCACTGCTGGGTCTATCCCCTGAGAAAAGGAAAATCAAAAATCACAGGCTGGCAATCCTGCACTCCAGCAATATTTACCATAGGCAACACTTGGAAGCAACGAAAATGTCCATCAACAGAGGAATGCACCAAGAAGAAGTGGTCCATGTACACAATGGAATATTAGCCATGAAAAACATTGAAGCACTGCTCTTTGAGGCACCATAGATGAGCCTGGAGATAATCACAAAACATGAAGTAGGTCGGAAAGCAAAACACCTATAGCCTATATTATCACTTATGGCATTATCTAATAACTGGCACAGATGAACATATTTCCAAAGAGAAAGACACTCACAGGCTTAGAAAACAAACTATGCTCATCTGAAAGGAAAGGAGGGGGGAAATTGAGAAATGGAGATTAGTGTTACTATACATATACAAATACATATTATATACATGTATCAAAAAGACCGAACATATAGCAAGGGAGGTCGACGGAACACTGTAATATTTTACATGGGAAGAGGATCTGTACATTAATAGACATACATAATGTACAAATGAACCAGATTGTGTACACCTAGGACAAACAATATTCTAAACTTTACCCAGATTAAAAAACTTTTAAAAACCAGGAAGAAGTAATGAGACATAAACTTATGGGGATTTCTCCTGGCAAATTCCATTCTAATTTACAACCTAGGACAATGACTTTCAGAAAGGCTCTGCTGCCCTAGTACCCAGATTGGGGAATGGAGAAATGCTACCTCCTTGTGGCCGTTTCCCACAACCGCAGCTTTGAACCCACTGCAAAAGGTCACGAAATTTTCACCAACTTGCAGTTCTGTAAATGACACCTGCCCTCCAGAAAATTTCTGGGGTCAAAAATCGACCAGAAAATTCAAAAGAGGGCAACCTTCGAAGAAGACAATTTCAAGAGCTATATTGTACTCACGGTTTTTTTCTTTTAAGAGAAAAGACAAAGGCGTAGGAATATGATGAATTGTAAAAAATTTAATGACATGCATACCCATATGACAAAAACCTATCAGCTCAGAGCAGTCAGAATGGCCATTAGGAAAAATGCTGCAAAAAATAAACGGTGAAGGGAGTGTGGAGAAATGCGTACCCTCGGTTGTAAGGGGGTCATGTAAAGAGCCACTAATGAAAACACAGTGTAGGTGCTTTGAAAAGGGAAACATTGAGCTACCAGTCAATCAAGCACAACCACTGCTTGGCCTATCACCTGAGAAAATGAGAATCAAAAAGTCACAGGCTGGCAAACCTGTACGCCAGCAAGATTTACCATAGCCAGCACTTGGAAGCAATGAAAATGTCCATCAACCGAGGAATGCCCCAAGAAGAAGTGGTCCGCGTACACAATGGAATATTACTCTAATAATAAATATAAATTAAATTTAAAAACAAACAAAAGCAAGGAGACATCAACATTTGTGGGTTTATCCGGGCACATTGCACTCTAATTTATAACCGAAGAACACCACTGGCCGGTAGGTCTGTTTCCCTAGTACCAGCAAGGGGAATGTAGAAAGGCTGCTGCTCTCTGGCCGTTACCTGCAAAAGCAGGTTTAAAGCCTGAGCTAATGGTCACTTCATATGAACAAGTACTGCAGGGCTGTAAATGAAACCTGCCCTCAAAGTGTCTTGAGGGAGATAATGGCCAAAATATTTCAAATGGTGACACATACTTTAAGAAAACACTTTGAAGAAATAAGCTCTAATCACAGCTGGAAATATAAAAAAGGACATGCCTTAAAGCTCAATTTCAATGCATTATGAGACACATGCAAATTCAACCACAAAGAGGTATCAGCTCACACCACTCAGAATAACCATCAGCAAAAACTACAAAGAATAAATCCTGAAGGCGCTGGGAAGAAATACATACCCTCCACTTTAAGTGGGACGTAACCTGGAAAGAGCCACTAAGGAGAACAGAATAGAGGTGCCTTTAAAAGGTAAACATTGAGCTACCGTATGATCCAGCAGACCTATTCCTGGACCTATAAACTAAGAAGACAGAATTGGAAGGACACAGGCACGCAAATCTGCTTTGCATAGTATTACAATAGCCAAGATATGGAAGTAACCAAAAAGTCCACCGACAGATGGGTGGACAAAGAAGAACTGCTACCTGTACAGATGGAATATGAGCTAGTGAAAAAAATGAAACAATGCCATTTCCAGCACCATAGATGAGTCTAGAAGTAATCACGCAACTTGGAGTAAGCGAGAAAGCGAAAAACACATATCCTATCATATCACATATAGGTGTTACCTAAAAAATGATACAAACAAAGATATTTCCACAGAGAAACACTTTCATAGATTCATTAAAAAACTTACGGTTCACCAAATGGACAGGTGTGAGGATTGGATACATTACCATATTGAGGTTAACAGAGCGATACAAACACATGTGAAATATAGAATCACCAAAGACCTACGCAATACCACGAGAAGACTGCTCAACATTGTGTCATAACCTACAAGGGAAAAGGATCCGAAGAAGAACAGATATATGGATATGTGTGAAAGAACCACATCTTGCACACCTAGAACAAACAAAACATTGTAATCAAGTTTGCTGTGAGAAAAAATAAAAATTAAGTTAAAAATACCAACAAGAAGTAAGGAGACATAAACTTAAAGGGCTTTTTCCTCGCACATTCCGTTCTAATTTACAACCTAGAACACCACTTCCAGTAAGGCTCTGTTGCCCTAGTAACCAGATTTGGTAAAGGAGAAATGCTGCCACCTTGTGGCCGATTCCCGCAAGAGCAGCTTTTAACCCACAGCTAATGGTCACTTACCATTCACAAGGACTCAGGGCTGTAAAGGACACCTGCCCTCAAAACTGTGCTGAGGTAGGGAATGGATAAAAAAATTCAAAACGGGCAAAATGTTCACGAAGATAGTATGAAGAGGTAAGTTTTACTCACTCTCTTTTTAAAGAAAGGAAAATGGATAAAAGCTCAGCCTCAGGAAGAATTAGACTCATGCAATCTAATCTACAAAAAGTTTTCAACTCACACCAGTCGACTGACCATTGGCAAAGAGTCTACAAACAATAAATGCTGAAGAGGTTTTAGAGAACTGTGTACCCTCTAGCTGCTGGTGAGATGTAAAAGGGTTAAACGCTCATAATGAGAACAGAAAGGAGCTGCGTTGAAAAGGAAAAATTGAGGTACCATTCAATCCAGCAGGCGCACCAAAGGGCCTCTCACCTGAGAAGACCAGAATGAAGAAGACCCGGGCTGCAAAAGCTGCACTGCAGCCTTATTCACAATAGACAAGACAGTGAAGCAACCAAAATGTCCATCAACAGATGAAAGGATAAAGAAGAAGTGGTCCATGTACACAATGAATACTAGCCATGGAAAACAATGAAACACTGCTCTTTGAGGCACCATAGATGATCCTGGAGATAATCGCAGAACATGAGGTAAGTCGGAAAGCAAAAGTCCTATATCCTATGATATCACTTATAGGCGTTATCTAATAACTGACACAAATGAACATATTTCCACAGAGAAAGTCAATCACAGACTTATTAAAAAAAAACTATGCTTATCTAAAAGGAAAGCTGGGGGGAATGGATACATGAAGATTAGCGTTACCATAGGTATACAAATACATATTATATACATATATCAAAAAGACCGACCATATAGCAAGGAAGGTTTACGGAACACTCTGTAATAATTTACACGGGAAGAGGATCTCTACATAAATAGGTATATAGAATATGTAGATGAACCAGAGTGTGGACACCTGGGACAAGCAACATTCTAACCATTACCCCAATTGAAAAAATTAAAACAACGAACTAGGAGTAATGAGACATAAACTTATGGGGGGTTTTCCTGGCACATTCCATCCAAATTGAAATCCTAGGCAGACAACTTCCAGAACGGCTCTGCTGCCCTAGTACCCAGATTTGGGAATCGAGAAATGCTGTATCCTTGTGGCCGTTTCCCACAACAGCAGCTTTGAACCCACTGCAAAAGGTCACTAATTATTCACCAATTGCAGGTCTGTAAATGACACCGGCCCTCCAAAAAATACTGAGGTCGAATATCGAACAAAAAAGTCTAGAGTGCAACCCTCCAAAAAGAAAATTTGAAGAGGTATATTATACTCACACTTTTTTTCTTTTTTCTTTTAACAGAAAAGAAAAAGGCGTGGAAAAATGATGAATTGTAGGAATTTTTACAGACATGTAAACCCAAATTACAAAAACCTATCAGCTCACACCAGTCAGAATGGCCATCAACAAAAATGCTGCAAACAAGAAATGCTGACGTGATTGTGGAGAAATGCGTACCCTCGATTCTAAGGGGGACGTGGTAAGAGCCACTAATGAAAGCACAATTGAGGTGCCTTGAAAAGGTAAACGTTGAGCTACCATACCAGTCAATCAATCATACCCACTGCTGGGTCTATCCCCTGAGAAAAGGAAAATCAAAAATCACAGGCTGGCAATCCTGCACTCCAGCAATATTTACCATAGGCAACACTTGGAAGCAACGAAAATGTCCATCAACAGAGGAATGCACCAAGAAGAAGTGGTCCATGTACACAATGGAATATTAGCCATGAAAAACATTGAAGCACTGCTCTTTGAGGCACCATAGATGAGCCTGGAGATAATCACAAAACATGAAGTAGGTCGGAAAGCAAAACACCTATAGCCTATATTATCACTTATGGCATTATCTAATAACTGGCACAGATGAACATATTTCCAAAGAGAAAGACACTCACAGGCTTAGAAAACAAACTATGCTCATCTGAAAGGAAAGGAGGGGGGAAATTGAGAAATGGAGATTAGTGTTACTATACATATACAAATACATATTATATACATGTATCAAAAAGACCGAACATATAGCAAGGGAGGTCGACGGAACACTGTAATATTTTACATGGGAAGAGGATCTGTACATTAATAGACATACATAATGTACAAATGAACCAGATTGTGTACACCTAGGACAAACAATATTCTAAACTTTACCCAGATTAAAAAACTTTTAAAAACCAGGAAGAAGTAATGAGACATAAACTTATGGGGATTTCTCCTGGCAAATTCCATTCTAATTTACAACCTAGGACAATGACTTCCAGAAAGGCTCTGCTGCCCTAGTACCCAGATTGGGGAATGGAGAAATGCTACCTCCTTGTGGCCGTTTCCCACAACCGCAGCTTTGAACCCACTGCAAAAGGTCACGAAATTTTCACCAACTTGCAGTTCTGTAAATGACACCTGCCCTCCAGAAAATTTCTGGGGTCAAAAATCGACCAGAAAATTCAAAAGAGGGCAACCTTCGAAGAAGACAATTTCAAGAGCTATATTGTACTCACGGTTTTTTTCTTTTAAGAGAAAAGACAAAGGCGTAGGAATATGATGAATTGTAAAAAATTTAATGACATGCATACCCATATGACAAAAACCTATCAGCTCAGAGCAGTCAGAATGGCCATTAGGAAAAATGCTGCAAAAAATAAACGGTGAAGGGAGTGTGGAGAAATGCGTACCCTCGGTTGTAAGGGGGTCATGTAAAGAGCCACTAATGAAAACACAGTGTAGGTGCTTTGAAAAGGGAAACATTGAGCTACCAGTCAATCAAGCACAACCACTGCTTGGCCTATCACCTGAGAAAATGAGAATCAAAAAGTCACAGGCTGGCAAACCTGTACGCCAGCAAGATTTACCATAGCCAGCACTTGGAAGCAATGAAAATGTCCATCAACCGAGGAATGCCCCAAGAAGAAGTGGTCCGCGTACACAATGGAATATTACTCTAATAATAAATATAAATTAAATTTAAAAACAAACAAAAGCAAGGAGACATCAACATTTGTGGGTTTATCCGGGCACATTGCACTCTAATTTATAACCGAAGAACACCACTGGCCGGTAGGTCTGTTTCCCTAGTACCAGCAAGGGGAATGTAGAAAGGCTGCTGCTCTCTGGCCGTTACCTGCAAAAGCAGGTTTAAAGCCTGAGCTAATGGTCACTTCATATGAACAAGTACTGCAGGGCTGTAAATGAAACCTGCCCTCAAAGTGTCTTGAGGGAGATAATGGCCAAAATATTTCAAATGGTGACACATACTTTAAGAAAACACTTTGAAGAAATAAGCTCTAATCACAGCTGGAAATATAAAAAAGGACATGCCTTAAAGCTCAATTTCAATGCATTATGAGACACATGCAAATTCAACCACAAAGAGGTATCAGCTCACACCACTCAGAATAACCATCAGCAAAAACTACAAAGAATAAATCCTGAAGGCGCTGGGAAGAAATACATACCCTCCACTTTAAGTGGGACGTAACCTGGAAAGAGCCACTAAGGAGAACAGAATAGAGGTGCCTTTAAAAGGTAAACATTGAGCTACCGTATGATCCAGCAGACCTATTCCTGGACCTATAAACTAAGAAGACAGAATTGGAAGGACACAGGCACGCAAATCTGCTTTGCATAGTATTACAATAGCCAAGATATGGAAGTAACCAAAAAGTCCACCGACAGATGGGTGGACAAAGAAGAACTGCTACCTGTACAGATGGAATATGAGCTAGTGAAAAAAATGAAACAATGCCATTTCCAGCACCATAGATGAGTCTAGAAGTAATCACGCAACTTGGAGTAAGCGAGAAAGCGAAAAACACATATCCTATCATATCACATATAGGTGTTACCTAAAAAATGATACAAACAAAGATATTTCCACAGAGAAACACTTTCATAGATTCATTAAAAAACTTACGGTTCACCAAATGGACAGGTGTGAGGATTGGATACATTACCATATTGAGGTTAACAGAGCGATACAAACACATGTGAAATATAGAATCACCAAAGACCTACGCAATACCACGAGAAGACTGCTCAACATTGTGTCATAACCTACAAGGGAAAAGGATCCGAAGAAGAACAGATATATGGATATGTGTGAAAGAACCACATCTTGCACACCTAGAACAAACAAAACATTGTAATCAAGTTTGCTGTGAGAAAAAATAAAAATTAAGTTAAAAATACCAACAAGAAGTAAGGAGACATAAACTTAAAGGGCTTTTTCCTCGCACATTCCGTTCTAATTTACAACCTAGAACACCACTTCCAGTAAGGCTCTGTTGCCCTAGTAACCAGATTTGGTAAAGGAGAAATGCTGCCACCTTGTGGCCGATTCCCGCAAGAGCAGCTTTTAACCCACAGCTAATGGTCACTTACCATTCACAAGGACTCAGGGCTGTAAAGGACACCTGCCCTCAAAACTGTGCTGAGGTAGGGAATGGATAAAAAAATTCAAAACGGGCAAAATGTTCACGAAGATAGTATGAAGAGGTAAGTTTTACTCACTCTCTTTTTAAAGAAAGGAAAATGGATAAAAGCTCAGCCTCAGGAAGAATTAGACTCATGCAATCTAATCTACAAAAAGTTTTCAACTCACACCAGTCGACTGACCATTGGCAAAGAGTCTACAAACAATAAATGCTGAAGAGGTTTTAGAGAACTGTGTACCCTCTAGCTGCTGGTGAGATGTAAAAGGGTTAAACGCTCATAATGAGAACAGAAAGGAGCTGCGTTGAAAAGGAAAAATTGAGGTACCATTCAATCCAGCAGGCGCACCAAAGGGCCTCTCACCTGAGAAGACCAGAATGAAGAAGACCCGGGCTGCAAAAGCTGCACTGCAGCCTTATTCACAATAGACAAGACAGTGAAGCAACCAAAATGTCCATCAACAGATGAAAGGATAAAGAAGAAGTGGTCCATGTACACAATGAATACTAGCCATGGAAAACAATGAAACACTGCTCTTTGAGGCACCATAGATGATCCTGGAGATAATCGCAGAACATGAGGTAAGTCGGAAAGCAAAAGTCCTATATCCTATGATATCACTTATAGGCGTTATCTAATAACTGACACAAATGAACATATTTCCACAGAGAAAGTCAATCACAGACTTATTAAAAAAAAACTATGCTTATCTAAAAGGAAAGCTGGGGGGAATGGATACATGAAGATTAGCGTTACCATAGGTATACAAATACATATTATATACATATATCAAAAAGACCGACCATATAGCAAGGAAGGTTTACGGAACACTCTGTAATAATTTACACGGGAAGAGGATCTCTACATAAATAGGTATATAGAATATGTAGATGAACCAGAGTGTGGACACCTGGGACAAGCAACATTCTAACCATTACCCCAATTGAAAAAATTAAAACAACGAACTAGGAGTAATGAGACATAAACTTATGGGGGGTTTTCCTGGCACATTCCATCCAAATTGAAATCCTAGGCAGACAACTTCCAGAACGGCTCTGCTGCCCTAGTACCCAGATTTGGGAATCGAGAAATGCTGTATCCTTGTGGCCGTTTCCCACAACAGCAGCTTTGAACCCACTGCAAAAGGTCACTAATTATTCACCAATTGCAGGTCTGTAAATGACACCGGCCCTCCAAAAAATACTGAGGTCGAATATCGAACAAAAAAGTCTAGAGTGCAACCCTCCAAAAAGAAAATTTGAAGAGGTATATTATACTCACACTTTTTTTCTTTTTTCTTTTAACAGAAAAGAAAAAGGCGTGGAAAAATGATGAATTGTAGGAATTTTTACAGACATGTAAACCCAAATTACAAAAACCTATCAGCTCACACCAGTCAGAATGGCCATCAACAAAAATGCTGCAAACAAGAAATGCTGACGTGATTGTGGAGAAATGCGTACCCTCGATTCTAAGGGGGACGTGGTAAGAGCCACTAATGAAAGCACAATTGAGGTGCCTTGAAAAGGTAAACGTTGAGCTACCATACCAGTCAATCAATCATACCCACTGCTGGGTCTATCCCCTGAGAAAAGGAAAATCAAAAATCACAGGCTGGCAATCCTGCACTCCAGCAATATTTACCATAGGCAACACTTGGAAGCAACGAAAATGTCCATCAACAGAGGAATGCACCAAGAAGAAGTGGTCCATGTACACAATGGAATATTAGCCATGAAAAACATTGAAGCACTGCTCTTTGAGGCACCATAGATGAGCCTGGAGATAATCACAAAACATGAAGTAGGTCGGAAAGCAAAACACCTATAGCCTATATTATCACTTATGGCATTATCTAATAACTGGCACAGATGAACATATTTCCAAAGAGAAAGACACTCACAGGCTTAGAAAACAAACTATGCTCATCTGAAAGGAAAGGAGGGGGGAAATTGAGAAATGGAGATTAGTGTTACTATACATATACAAATACATATTATATACATGTATCAAAAAGACCGAACATATAGCAAGGGAGGTCGACGGAACACTGTAATATTTTACATGGGAAGAGGATCTGTACATTAATAGACATACATAATGTACAAATGAACCAGATTGTGTACACCTAGGACAAACAATATTCTAAACTTTACCCAGATTAAAAAACTTTTAAAAACCAGGAAGAAGTAATGAGACATAAACTTATGGGGATTTCTCCTGGCAAATTCCATTCTAATTTACAACCTAGGACAATGACTTCCAGAAAGGCTCTGCTGCCCTAGTACCCAGATTGGGGAATGGAGAAATGCTACCTCCTTGTGGCCGTTTCCCACAACCGCAGCTTTGAACCCACTGCAAAAGGTCACGAAATTTTCACCAACTTGCAGTTCTGTAAATGACACCTGCCCTCCAGAAAATTTCTGGGGTCAAAAATCGACCAGAAAATTCAAAAGAGGGCAACCTTCGAAGAAGACAATTTCAAGAGCTATATTGTACTCACGGTTTTTTTCTTTTAAGAGAAAAGACAAAGGCGTAGGAATATGATGAATTGTAAAAAATTTAATGACATGCATACCCATATGACAAAAACCTATCAGCTCAGAGCAGTCAGAATGGCCATTAGGAAAAATGCTGCAAAAAATAAACGGTGAAGGGAGTGTGGAGAAATGCGTACCCTCGGTTGTAAGGGGGTCATGTAAAGAGCCACTAATGAAAACACAGTGTAGGTGCTTTGAAAAGGGAAACATTGAGCTACCAGTCAATCAAGCACAACCACTGCTTGGCCTATCACCTGAGAAAATGAGAATCAAAAAGTCACAGGCTGGCAAACCTGTACGCCAGCAAGATTTACCATAGCCAGCACTTGGAAGCAATGAAAATGTCCATCAACCGAGGAATGCCCCAAGAAGAAGTGGTCCGCGTACACAATGGAATATTACTCTAATAATAAATATAAATTAAATTTAAAAACAAACAAAAGCAAGGAGACATCAACATTTGTGGGTTTATCCGGGCACATTGCACTCTAATTTATAACCGAAGAACACCACTGGCCGGTAGGTCTGTTTCCCTAGTACCAGCAAGGGGAATGTAGAAAGGCTGCTGCTCTCTGGCCGTTACCTGCAAAAGCAGGTTTAAAGCCTGAGCTAATGGTCACTTCATATGAACAAGTACTGCAGGGCTGTAAATGAAACCTGCCCTCAAAGTGTCTTGAGGGAGATAATGGCCAAAATATTTCAAATGGTGACACATACTTTAAGAAAACACTTTGAAGAAATAAGCTCTAATCACAGCTGGAAATATAAAAAAGGACATGCCTTAAAGCTCAATTTCAATGCATTATGAGACACATGCAAATTCAACCACAAAGAGGTATCAGCTCACACCACTCAGAATAACCATCAGCAAAAACTACAAAGAATAAATCCTGAAGGCGCTGGGAAGAAATACATACCCTCCACTTTAAGTGGGACGTAACCTGGAAAGAGCCACTAAGGAGAACAGAATAGAGGTGCCTTTAAAAGGTAAACATTGAGCTACCGTATGATCCAGCAGACCTATTCCTGGACCTATAAACTAAGAAGACAGAATTGGAAGGACACAGGCACGCAAATCTGCTTTGCATAGTATTACAATAGCCAAGATATGGAAGTAACCAAAAAGTCCACCGACAGATGGGTGGACAAAGAAGAACTGCTACCTGTACAGATGGAATATGAGCTAGTGAAAAAAATGAAACAATGCCATTTCCAGCACCATAGATGAGTCTAGAAGTAATCACGCAACTTGGAGTAAGCGAGAAAGCGAAAAACACATATCCTATCATATCACATATAGGTGTTACCTAAAAAATGATACAAACAAAGATATTTCCACAGAGAAACACTTTCATAGATTCATTAAAAAACTTACGGTTCACCAAATGGACAGGTGTGAGGATTGGATACATTACCATATTGAGGTTAACAGAGCGATACAAACACATGTGAAATATAGAATCACCAAAGACCTACGCAATACCACGAGAAGACTGCTCAACATTGTGTCATAACCTACAAGGGAAAAGGATCCGAAGAAGAACAGATATATGGATATGTGTGAAAGAACCACATCTTGCACACCTAGAACAAACAAAACATTGTAATCAAGTTTGCTGTGAGAAAAAATAAAAATTAAGTTAAAAATACCAACAAGAAGTAAGGAGACATAAACTTAAAGGGCTTTTTCCTCGCACATTCCGTTCTAATTTACAACCTAGAACACCACTTCCAGTAAGGCTCTGTTGCCCTAGTAACCAGATTTGGTAAAGGAGAAATGCTGCCACCTTGTGGCCGATTCCCGCAAGAGCAGCTTTTAACCCACAGCTAATGGTCACTTACCATTCACAAGGACTCAGGGCTGTAAAGGACACCTGCCCTCAAAACTGTGCTGAGGTAGGGAATGGATAAAAAAATTCAAAACGGGCAAAATGTTCACGAAGATAGTATGAAGAGGTAAGTTTTACTCACTCTCTTTTTAAAGAAAGGAAAATGGATAAAAGCTCAGCCTCAGGAAGAATTAGACTCATGCAATCTAATCTACAAAAAGTTTTCAACTCACACCAGTCGACTGACCATTGGCAAAGAGTCTACAAACAATAAATGCTGAAGAGGTTTTAGAGAACTGTGTACCCTCTAGCTGCTGGTGAGATGTAAAAGGGTTAAACGCTCATAATGAGAACAGAAAGGAGCTGCGTTGAAAAGGAAAAATTGAGGTACCATTCAATCCAGCAGGCGCACCAAAGGGCCTCTCACCTGAGAAGACCAGAATGAAGAAGACCCGGGCTGCAAAAGCTGCACTGCAGCCTTATTCACAATAGACAAGACAGTGAAGCAACCAAAATGTCCATCAACAGATGAAAGGATAAAGAAGAAGTGGTCCATGTACACAATGAATACTAGCCATGGAAAACAATGAAACACTGCTCTTTGAGGCACCATAGATGATCCTGGAGATAATCGCAGAACATGAGGTAAGTCGGAAAGCAAAAGTCCTATATCCTATGATATCACTTATAGGCGTTATCTAATAACTGACACAAATGAACATATTTCCACAGAGAAAGTCAATCACAGACTTATTAAAAAAAAACTATGCTTATCTAAAAGGAAAGCTGGGGGGAATGGATACATGAAGATTAGCGTTACCATAGGTATACAAATACATATTATATACATATATCAAAAAGACCGACCATATAGCAAGGAAGGTTTACGGAACACTCTGTAATAATTTACACGGGAAGAGGATCTCTACATAAATAGGTATATAGAATATGTAGATGAACCAGAGTGTGGACACCTGGGACAAGCAACATTCTAACCATTACCCCAATTGAAAAAATTAAAACAACGAACTAGGAGTAATGAGACATAAACTTATGGGGGGTTTTCCTGGCACATTCCATCCAAATTGAAATCCTAGGCAGACAACTTCCAGAACGGCTCTGCTGCCCTAGTACCCAGATTTGGGAATCGAGAAATGCTGTATCCTTGTGGCCGTTTCCCACAACAGCAGCTTTGAACCCACTGCAAAAGGTCACTAATTATTCACCAATTGCAGGTCTGTAAATGACACCGGCCCTCCAAAAAATACTGAGGTCGAATATCGAACAAAAAAGTCTAGAGTGCAACCCTCCAAAAAGAAAATTTGAAGAGGTATATTATACTCACACTTTTTTTCTTTTTTCTTTTAACAGAAAAGAAAAAGGCGTGGAAAAATGATGAATTGTAGGAATTTTTACAGACATGTAAACCCAAATTACAAAAACCTATCAGCTCACACCAGTCAGAATGGCCATCAACAAAAATGCTGCAAACAAGAAATGCTGACGTGATTGTGGAGAAATGCGTACCCTCGATTCTAAGGGGGACGTGGTAAGAGCCACTAATGAAAGCACAATTGAGGTGCCTTGAAAAGGTAAACGTTGAGCTACCATACCAGTCAATCAATCATACCCACTGCTGGGTCTATCCCCTGAGAAAAGGAAAATCAAAAATCACAGGCTGGCAATCCTGCACTCCAGCAATATTTACCATAGGCAACACTTGGAAGCAACGAAAATGTCCATCAACAGAGGAATGCACCAAGAAGAAGTGGTCCATGTACACAATGGAATATTAGCCATGAAAAACATTGAAGCACTGCTCTTTGAGGCACCATAGATGAGCCTGGAGATAATCACAAAACATGAAGTAGGTCGGAAAGCAAAACACCTATAGCCTATATTATCACTTATGGCATTATCTAATAACTGGCACAGATGAACATATTTCCAAAGAGAAAGACACTCACAGGCTTAGAAAACAAACTATGCTCATCTGAAAGGAAAGGAGGGGGGAAATTGAGAAATGGAGATTAGTGTTACTATACATATACAAATACATATTATATACATGTATCAAAAAGACCGAACATATAGCAAGGGAGGTCGACGGAACACTGTAATATTTTACATGGGAAGAGGATCTGTACATTAATAGACATACATAATGTACAAATGAACCAGATTGTGTACACCTAGGACAAACAATATTCTAAACTTTACCCAGATTAAAAAACTTTTAAAAACCAGGAAGAAGTAATGAGACATAAACTTATGGGGATTTCTCCTGGCAAATTCCATTCTAATTTACAACCTAGGACAATGACTTCCAGAAAGGCTCTGCTGCCCTAGTACCCAGATTGGGGAATGGAGAAATGCTACCTCCTTGTGGCCGTTTCCCACAACCGCAGCTTTGAACCCACTGCAAAAGGTCACGAAATTTTCACCAACTTGCAGTTCTGTAAATGACACCTGCCCTCCAGAAAATTTCTGGGGTCAAAAATCGACCAGAAAATTCAAAAGAGGGCAACCTTCGAAGAAGACAATTTCAAGAGCTATATTGTACTCACGGTTTTTTTCTTTTAAGAGAAAAGACAAAGGCGTAGGAATATGATGAATTGTAAAAAATTTAATGACATGCATACCCATATGACAAAAACCTATCAGCTCAGAGCAGTCAGAATGGCCATTAGGAAAAATGCTGCAAAAAATAAACGGTGAAGGGAGTGTGGAGAAATGCGTACCCTCGGTTGTAAGGGGGTCATGTAAAGAGCCACTAATGAAAACACAGTGTAGGTGCTTTGAAAAGGGAAACATTGAGCTACCAGTCAATCAAGCACAACCACTGCTTGGCCTATCACCTGAGAAAATGAGAATCAAAAAGTCACAGGCTGGCAAACCTGTACGCCAGCAAGATTTACCATAGCCAGCACTTGGAAGCAATGAAAATGTCCATCAACCGAGGAATGCCCCAAGAAGAAGTGGTCCGCGTACACAATGGAATATTACTCTAATAATAAATATAAATTAAATTTAAAAACAAACAAAAGCAAGGAGACATCAACATTTGTGGGTTTATCCGGGCACATTGCACTCTAATTTATAACCGAAGAACACCACTGGCCGGTAGGTCTGTTTCCCTAGTACCAGCAAGGGGAATGTAGAAAGGCTGCTGCTCTCTGGCCGTTACCTGCAAAAGCAGGTTTAAAGCCTGAGCTAATGGTCACTTCATATGAACAAGTACTGCAGGGCTGTAAATGAAACCTGCCCTCAAAGTGTCTTGAGGGAGATAATGGCCAAAATATTTCAAATGGTGACACATACTTTAAGAAAACACTTTGAAGAAATAAGCTCTAATCACAGCTGGAAATATAAAAAAGGACATGCCTTAAAGCTCAATTTCAATGCATTATGAGACACGCAAATTCAACCACAAAGAGGTATCAGCTCACACCACTCAGAATAACCATCAGCAAAAACTACAAAGAACAAATCCTGAAGGAGCTGGGAAGAAATACATACCCTCCACTTTAAGTGGGACGTAACCTGGAAAGAGCCACTAAGGAGAACAGAATAGAGGTGCCTTTAAAAGGTAAACATTGAGCTACCGTATGATCCAGCAGACCTATTCCTGGACCTATAAACTAAGAAGACAGAATTGGAAGGACACAGGCACGCAAATCTGCTTTGCATAGTATTACAATAGCCAAGATATGGAAGTAACCAAAAAGTCCACCGACAGATGGGTGGACAAAGAAGAACTGCTACCTGTACAGATGGAATATGAGCTAGTGAAAAAAATGAAACAATGCCATTTCCAGCACCATAGATGAGTCTAGAAGTAATCACGCAACTTGGAGTAAGCGAGAAAGCGAAAAACACATATCCTATCATATCACATATAGGTGTTACCTAAAAAATGATACAAACAAAGATATTTCCACAGAGAAACACTTTCATAGATTCATTAAAAAACTTACGGTTCACCAAATGGACAGGTGTGAGGATTGGATACATTACCATATTGAGGTTAACAGAGCGATACAAACACATGTGAAATATAGAATCACCAAAGACCTACGCAATACCACGAGAAGACTGCTCAACATTGTGTCATAACCTACAAGGGAAAAGGATCCGAAGAAGAATAGATATATGTATATGTGTGAAAGAACCACATCTTGCACACCTAGAACAAACAAAACATTGTAATCAAGTTTGCTGTGAGAAAAAATAAAAATTAAGTTAAAAATACCAACAAGAAGTAAGGAGACATAAACTTAAAGGGCTTTTTCCTCGCACATTCCGTTCTAATTTACAACCTAGAACACCACTTCCAGTAAGGCTCTGTTGCCCTAGTAACCAGATTTGGTAAAGGAGAAATGCTGCCACCTTGTGGCCGATTCCCGCAAGAGCAGCTTTTAACCCACAGCTAATGGTCACTTACCATTCACAAGGACTCAGGGCTGTAAAGGACACCTGCCCTCAAAACTGTGCTGAGGTAGGGAATGGATAAAAAAATTCAAAACGGGCAAAATGTTCACGAAGATAGTATGAAGAGGTAAGTTTTACTCACTCTCTTTTTAAAGAAAGGAAAATGGATAAAAGCTCAGCCTCAGGAAGAATTAGACTCATGCAATCTAATCTACAAAAAGTTTTCAACTCACACCAGTCGACTGACCATTGGCAAAGAGTCTACAAACAATAAATGCTGAAGAGGTTTTAGAGAACTGTGTACCCTCTAGCTGCTGGTGAGATGTAAAAGGGTTAAACGCTCATAATGAGAACAGAAAGGAGCTGCGTTGAAAAGGAAAAATTGAGGTACCATTCAATCCAGCAGGCGCACCAAAGGGCCTCTCACCTGAGAAGACCAGAATGAAGAAGACCCGGGCTGCAAAAGCTGCACTGCAGCCTTATTCACAATAGACAAGACAGTGAAGCAACCAAAATGTCCATCAACAGATGAAAGGATAAAGAAGAAGTGGTCCATGTACACAATGAATACTAGCCATGGAAAACAATGAAACACTGCTCTTTGAGGCACCATAGATGATCCTGGAGATAATCGCAGAACATGAGGTAAGTCGGAAAGCAAAAGTCCTATATCCTATGATATCACTTATAGGCGTTATCTAATAACTGACACAAATGAACATATTTCCACAGAGAAAGTCAATCACAGACTTATTAAAAAAAAACTATGCTTATCTAAAAGGAAAGCTGGGGGGAATGGATACATGAAGATTAGCGTTACCATAGGTATACAAATACATATTATATACATATATCAAAAAGACCGACCATATAGCAAGGAAGGTTTACGGAACACTCTGTAATAATTTACACGGGAAGAGGATCTCTACATAAATAGGTATATAGAATATGTAGATGAACCAGAGTGTGGACACCTGGGACAAGCAACATTCTAACCATTACCCCAATTGAAAAAATTAAAACAACGAACTAGGAGTAATGAGACATAAACTTATGGGGGGTTTTCCTGGCACATTCCATCCAAATTGAAAACCTAGGCAGACAACTTCCAGAACGGCTCTGCTGCCCTAGTACCCAGATTTGGGAATCGAGAAATGCTGCATCCTTGTGGCCGTTTCCCACAACAGCAGCTTTGAACCCACTGCAAAAGGTCACTAATTATTCACCAATTGCAGGTCTGTAAATGACACCGGCCCTCCAAAAAATACTGAGGTCGAATATCGAACAAAAAAGTCTAGAGTGCAACCTTCCAAAAAAGAAAATTTGAAGAGGTATATTATACTCACACTTTTTTTCTTTTTTCTTTTAACAGAAAAGAAAAAGGCGTGGAAAAATGATGAATTGTAGGAATTTTTACAGACATGTAAACCCAAATTACAAAAACCTATCAGCTCACACCAGTCAGAATGGCCATCAACAAAAATGCTGCAAACAAGAAATGCTGACGTGATTGTGGAGAAATGCGTACCCTCGATTCTAAGGGGGACGTGGTAAGAGCCACTAATGAAAGCACAATTGAGGTGCCTTGAAAAGGTAAACGTTGAGCTACCATACCAGTCAATCAATCATACCCACTGCTGGGTCTATCCCCTGAGAAAAGGAAAATCAAAAATCACAGGCTGGCAATCCTGCACTCCAGCAATATTTACCATAGGCAACACTTGGAAGCAACGAAAATGTCCATCAACAGAGGAATGCACCAAGAAGAAGTGGTCCATGTACACAATGGAATATTAGCCATGAAAAACATTGAAGCACTGCTCTTTGAGGCACCATAGATGAGCCTGGAGATAATCACAAAACATGAAGTAGGTCGGAAAGCAAAACACCTATAGCCTATATTATCACTTATGGCATTATCTAATAACTGGCACAGATGAACATATTTCCAAAGAGAAAGACACTCACAGGCTTAGAAAACAAACTATGCTCATCTGAAAGGAAAGGAGGGGGGAAATTGAGAAATGGAGATTAGTGTTACTATACATATACAAATACATATTATATACATGTATCAAAAAGACCGAACATATAGCAAGGGAGGTCGACGGAACACTGTAATATTTTACATGGGAAGAGGATCTGTACATTAATAGACATACATAATGTACAAATGAACCAGATTGTGTACACCTAGGACAAACAATATTCTAAACTTTACCCAGATTAAAAAACTTTTAAAAACCAGGAAGAAGTAATGAGACATAAACTTATGGGGATTTCTCCTGGCAAATTCCATTCTAATTTACAACCTAGGACAATGACTTCCAGAAAGGCTCTGCTGCCCTAGTACCCAGATTGGGGAATGGAGAAATGCTACCTCCTTGTGGCCGTTTCCCACAACCGCAGCTTTGAACCCACTGCAAAAGGTCACGAAATTTTCACCAACTTGCAGTTCTGTAAATGACACCTGCCCTCCAGAAAATTTCTGGGGTCAAAAATCGACCCGAAAATTCAAAAGAGGGCAACCTTCGAAGAAGACAATTTCAAGAGCTATATTGTACTCACGGTTTTTTTCTTTTAAGAGAAAAGACAAAGGCGTAGGAATATGATGAATTGTAAAAAATTTAATGACATGCATACCCATATGACAAAAACCTATCAGCTCAGAGCAGTCAGAATGGCCATTAGGAAAAATGCTGCAAAAAATAAACGGTGAAGGGAGTGTGGAGAAATGCGTACCCTCGGTTGTAAGGGGGTCATGTAAAGAGCCACTAATGAAAACACAGTGTAGGTGCTTTGAAAAGGGAAACATTGAGCTACCAGTCAATCAAGCACAACCACTGCTTGGCCTATCACCTGAGAAAATGAGAATCAAAAAGTCACAGGCTGGCAAACCTGTACGCCAGCAAGATTTACCATAGCCAGCACTTGGAAGCAATGAAAATGTCCATCAACCGAGGAATGCCCCAAGAAGAAGTGGTCCGCGTACACAATGGAATATGACTCTAATAATAAATATAAATTAAATTTAAAAACAAACAAAAGCAAGGAGACATCAACATTTGTGGGTTTATCCGGGCACATTGCACTCTAATTTATAACCGAAGAACACCACTGGCCGGTAGGTCTGTTTCCCTAGTACCAGCAAGGGGAATGTAGAAAGGCTGCTGCTCTCTGGCCGTTACCTGCAAAAGCAGGTTTAAAGCCTGAGCTAATGGTCACTTCATATGAACAAGTACTGCAGGGCTGTAAATGAAACCTGCCCTCAAAGTGTCTTGAGGGAGATAATGGCCAAAATATTTCAAATGGTGACACATACTTTAAGAAAACACTTTGAAGAAATAAGCTCTAATCACAGCTGGAAATATAAAAAAGGACATGCCTTAAAGCTCAATTTCAATGCATTATGAGACACATGCAAATTCAACCACAAAGAGGTATCAGCTCACACCACTCAGAATAACCATCAGCAAAAACTACAAAGAATAAATCCTGAAGGAGCTGGGAAGAAATACATACCCTCCACTTTAAGTGGGACGTAACCTGGAAAGAGCCACTAAGGAGAACAGAATAGAGGTGCCTTTAAAAGGTAAACATTGAGCTACCGTATGATCCAGCAGACCTATTCCTGGACCTATAAACTAAGAAGACAGAATTGGAAGGACACAGGCACGCAAATCTGCTTTGCATAGTATTACAATAGCCAAGATATGGAAGTAACCAAAAAGTCCACCGACAGATGGGTGGACAAAGAAGAACTGCTACCTGTACAGATGGAATATGAGCTAGTGAAAAAAATGAAACAATGCCATTTCCAGCACCATAGATGAGTCTAGAAGTAATCACGCAACTTGGAGTAAGCGAGAAAGCGAAAAACACATATCCTATCATATCACATATAGGTGTTACCTAAAAAATGACACAAACAAAGATATTTCCACAGAGAAACACTTTCATAGATTCATTAAAAAACTTACGGTTCACCAAATGGACAGGTGTGAGGATTGGATACATTACCATATTGAGGTTAACAGAGCGATACAAACACATGTGAAATATAGAATCACCAAAGACCTACGCAATACCACGAGAAGACTGCTCAACATTGTGTCATAACCTACAAGGGAGAAGGATCCGAAGAAGAACAGATATATGGATATGTGTGAAAGAACCACATCTTGCACACCTAGAACAAACAAAACATTGTAATCAAGTTTGCTGTGAGAAAAAATAAAAATTAAGTTAAAAATACCAACAAGAAGTAAGGAGACATAAACTTAAAGGGCTTTTTCCTCGCACATTCCGTTCTAATTTACAACCTAGAACACCACTTCCAGTAAGGCTCTGTTGCCCTAGTAACCAGATTTGGTAAAGGAGAAATGCTGCCACCTTGTGGCCGATTCCCGCAAGAGCAGCTTTTAACCCACAGCTAATGGTCACTTACCATTCACAAGGACTCAGGGCTGTAAAGGACACCTGCCCTCAAAACTGTGCTGAGGTAGGGAATGGATAAAAAAATTCAAAACGGGCAAAATGTTCACGAAGATAGTATGAAGAGGTAAGTTTTACTCACTCTCTTTTTAAAGAAAGGAAAATGGATAAAAGCTCAGCCTCAGGAAGAATTAGACTCATGCAATCTAATCTACAAAAAGTTTTCAACTCACACCAGTCGACTGACCATTGGCAAAGAGTCTACAAACAATAAATGCTGAAGAGGTTTTAGAGAACTGTGTACCCTCTAGCTGCTGGTGAGATGTAAAAGGGTTAAACGCTCATAATGAGAACAGAAAGGAGCTGCGTTGAAAAGGAAAAATTGAGATACCATTCAATCCAGCAGGCGCACCAAAGGGCCTCTCACCTGAGAAGACCAGAATGAAGAAGACCCGGGCTGCAAAAGCTGCACTGCAGCCTTATTCACAATAGACAAGACAGTGAAGCAACCAAAATGTCCATCAACAGACGAAAGGATAAAGAAGAAGTGGTCCATGTACACAATGAATACTAGCCATGGAAAACAATGAAACACTGCTCTTTGAGGCACCATAGATGATCCTGGAGATAATCGCAGAACATGAGGTAAGTCGGAAAGCAAAAGTCCTATATCCTATGATATCACTTATAGGCGTTATCTAATAACTGACACAAATGAACATATTTCCACAGAGAAAGTCAATCACAGACTTATTAAAAAAAAACTATGCTTATCTAAAAGGAAAGGTGGGGGGAATGGATACATGAAGATTAGCGTTACCATAGGTATACAAATACATATTATATACATATATCAAAAAGACCGACCATATAGCAAGGAAGGTTTACGGAACACTCTGTAATAATTTACACGGGAAGAGGATCTCTACATAAATAGGTATATAGAATATGTAGATGAACCAGAGTGTGGACACCTGGGACAAGCAACATTCTAACCATTACCCCAATTGAAAAAATTAAAACAACGAACTAGGAGTAATGAGACATAAACTTATGGGGGGTTTTCCTGGCACATTCCATCCAAATTGAAAACCTAGGCAGACAACTTCCAGAACGGCTCTGCTGCCCTAGTACCCAGATTTGGGAATCGAGAAATGCTGCATCCTTGTGGCCGTTTCCCACAACAGCAGCTTTGAACCCACTGCAAAAGGTCACTAATTATTCACCAATTGCAGGTCTGTAAATGACACCGGCCCTCCAAAAAATACTGAGGTCGAATATCGAACAAAAAAGTCTAGAGTGCAACCTTCCAAAAAAGAAAATTTGAAGAGGTATATTATACTCACACTTTTTTTCTTTTTTCTTTTAACAGAAAAGAAAAAGGCGTGGAAAAATGATGAATTGTAGGAATTTTTACAGACATGTAAACCCAAATTACAAAAACCTATCAGCTCACACCAGTCAGAATGGCCATCAACAAAAATGCTGCAAACAAGAAATGCTGACGTGATTGTGGAGAAATGCGTACCCTCGATTCTAAGGGGGACGTGGTAAGAGCCACTAATGAAAGCACAATTGAGGTGCCTTGAAAAGGTAAACGTTGAGCTACCATACCAGTCAATCAATCATACCCACTGCTGGGTCTATCCCCTGAGAAAAGGAAAATCAAAAATCACAGGCTGGCAATCCTGCACTCCAGCAATATTTACCATAGGCAACACTTGGAAGCAACGAAAATGTCCATCAACAGAGGAATGCACCAAGAAGAAGTGGTCCATGTACACAATGGAATATTAGCCATGAAAAACATTGAAGCACTGCTCTTTGAGGCACCATAGATGAGCCTGGAGATAATCACAAAACATGAAGTAGGTCGGAAAGCAAAACACCTATAGCCTATATTATCACTTATGGCATTATCTAATAACTGGCACAGATGAACATATTTCCAAAGAGAAAGACACTCACAGGCTTAGAAAACAAACTATGCTCATCTGAAAGGAAAGGAGGGGGGAAATTGAGAAATGGAGATTAGTGTTACTATACATATACAAATACATATTATATACATGTATCAAAAAGACCGAACATATAGCAAGGGAGGTCGACGGAACACTGTAATATTTTACATGGGAAGAGGATCTGTACATTAATAGACATACATAATGTACAAATGAACCAGATTGTGTACACCTAGGACAAACAATATTCTAAACTTTACCCAGATTAAAAAACTTTTAAAAACCAGGAAGAAGTAATGAGACATAAACTTATGGGGATTTCTCCTGGCAAATTCCATTCTAATTTACAACCTAGGACAATGACTTCCAGAAAGGCTCTGCTGCCCTAGTACCCAGATTGGGGAATGGAGAAATGCTACCTCCTTGTGGCCGTTTCCCACAACCGCAGCTTTGAACCCACTGCAAAAGGTCACGAAATTTTCACCAACTTGCAGTTCTGTAAATGACACCTGCCCTCCAGAAAATTTCTGGGGTCAAAAATCGACCCGAAAATTCAAAAGAGGGCAACCTTCGAAGAAGACAATTTCAAGAGCTATATTGTACTCACGGTTTTTTTCTTTTAAGAGAAAAGACAAAGGCGTAGGAATATGATGAATTGTAAAAAATTTAATGACATGCATACCCATATGACAAAAACCTATCAGCTCAGAGCAGTCAGAATGGCCATTAGGAAAAATGCTGCAAAAAATAAACGGTGAAGGGAGTGTGGAGAAATGCGTACCCTCGGTTGTAAGGGGGTCATGTAAAGAGCCACTAATGAAAACACAGTGTAGGTGCTTTGAAAAGGGAAACATTGAGCTACCAGTCAATCAAGCACAACCACTGCTTGGCCTATCACCTGAGAAAATGAGAATCAAAAAGTCACAGGCTGGCAAACCTGTACGCCAGCAAGATTTACCATAGCCAGCACTTGGAAGCAATGAAAATGTCCATCAACCGAGGAATGCCCCAAGAAGAAGTGGTCCGCGTACACAATGGAATATTACTCTAATAATAAATATAAATTAAATTTAAAAACAAACAAAAGCAAGGAGACATCAACATTTGTGGGTTTATCCGGGCACATTGCACTCTAATTTATAACCGAAGAACACCACTGGCCGGTAGGTCTGTTTCCCTAGTACCAGCAAGGGGAATGTAGAAAGGCTGCTGCTCTCTGGCCGTTACCTGCAAAAGCAGGTTTAAAGCCTGAGCTAATGGTCACTTCATATGAACAAGTACTGCAGGGCTGTAAATGAAACCTGCCC
The DNA here is from genome assembly GCF_965194805.1 of Balaenoptera borealis. Lineage (NCBI taxonomy): Eukaryota > Metazoa > Chordata > Mammalia > Artiodactyla > Balaenopteridae > Balaenoptera > Balaenoptera borealis. The sequence goes on along the minus strand of NW_028122504.1, from coordinate 27,868 downwards.
TCAAAGTGTCTTGAGGGAGATAATGGCCAAAATATTTCAAATGGTGACACATACTTTAAGAAAACACTTTGAAGAAATAAGCTCTAATCACAGCTGGAAATATAAAAAAGGACATGCCTTAAAGCTCAATTTCAATGCATTATGAGACACATGCAAATTCAACCACAAAGAGGTATCAGCTCACACCACTCAGAATAACCATCAGCAAAAACTACAAAGAATAAATCCTGAAGGAGCTGGGAAGAAATACATACCCTCCACTTTAAGTGGGACGTAACCTGGAAAGAGCCACTAAGGAGAACAGAATAGAGGTGCCTTTAAAAGGTAAACATTGAGCTACCGTATGATCCAGCAGACCTATTCCTGGACCTATAAACTAAGAAGACAGAATTGGAAGGACACAGGCACGCAAATCTGCTTTGCATAGTATTACAATAGCCAAGATATGGAAGTAACCAAAAAGTCCACCGACAGATGGGTGGACAAAGAAGAACTGCTACCTGTACAGATGGAATATGAGCTAGTGAAAAAAATGAAACAATGCCATTTCCAGCACCATAGATGAGTCTAGAAGTAATCACGCAACTTGGAGTAAGCGAGAAAGCGAAAAACACATATCCTATCATATCACATATAGGTGTTACCTAAAAAATGACACAAACAAAGATATTTCCACAGAGAAACACTTTCATAGATTCATTAAAAAACTTACGGTTCACCAAATGGACAGGTGTGAGGATTGGATACATTACCATATTGAGGTTAACAGAGCGATACAAACACATGTGAAATATAGAATCACCAAAGACCTACGCAATACCACGAGAAGACTGCTCAACATTGTGTCATAACCTACAAGGGAGAAGGATCCGAAGAAGAACAGATATATGGATATGTGTGAAAGAACCACATCTTGCACACCTAGAACAAACAAAACATTGTAATCAAGTTTGCTGTGAGAAAAAATAAAAATTAAGTTAAAAATACCAACAAGAAGTAAGGAGACATAAACTTAAAGGGCTTTTTCCTCGCACATTCCGTTCTAATTTACAACCTAGAACACCACTTCCAGTAAGGCTCTGTTGCCCTAGTAACCAGATTTGGTAAAGGAGAAATGCTGCCACCTTGTGGCCGATTCCCGCAAGAGCAGCTTTTAACCCACAGCTAATGGTCACTTACCATTCACAAGGACTCAGGGCTGTAAAGGACACCTGCCCTCAAAACTGTGCTGAGGTAGGGAATGGATAAAAAAATTCAAAACGGGCAAAATGTTCACGAAGATAGTATGAAGAGGTAAGTTTTACTCACTCTCTTTTTAAAGAAAGGAAAATGGATAAAAGCTCAGCCTCAGGAAGAATTAGACTCATGCAATCTAATCTACAAAAAGTTTTCAACTCACACCAGTCGACTGACCATTGGCAAAGAGTCTACAAACAATAAATGCTGAAGAGGTTTTAGAGAACTGTGTACCCTCTAGCTGCTGGTGAGATGTAAAAGGGTTAAACGCTCATAATGAGAACAGAAAGGAGCTGCGTTGAAAAGGAAAAATTGAGATACCATTCAATCCAGCAGGCGCACCAAAGGGCCTCTCACCTGAGAAGACCAGAATGAAGAAGACCCGGGCTGCAAAAGCTGCACTGCAGCCTTATTCACAATAGACAAGACAGTGAAGCAACCAAAATGTCCATCAACAGACGAAAGGATAAAGAAGAAGTGGTCCATGTACACAATGAATACTAGCCATGGAAAACAATGAAACACTGCTCTTTGAGGCACCATAGATGATCCTGGAGATAATCGCAGAACATGAGGTAAGTCGGAAAGCAAAAGTCCTATATCCTATGATATCACTTATAGGCGTTATCTAATAACTGACACAAATGAACATATTTCCACAGAGAAAGTCAATCACAGACTTATTAAAAAAAAACTATGCTTATCTAAAAGGAAAGCTGGGGGGAATGGATACATGAAGATTAGCGTTACCATAGGTATACAAATACATATTATATACATATATCAAAAAGACCGACCATATAGCAAGGAAGGTTTACGGAACACTCTGTAATAATTTACACGGGAAGAGGATCTCTACATAAATAGGTATATAGAATATGTAGATGAACCAGAGTGTGGACACCTGGGACAAGCAACATTCTAACCATTACCCCAATTGAAAAAATTAAAACAACGAACTAGGAGTAATGAGACATAAACTTATGGGGGGTTTTCCTGGCACATTCCATCCAAATTGAAAACCTAGGCAGACAACTTCCAGAACGGCTCCGCTGCCCTAGTACCCAGATTTGGGAATCGAGAAATGCTGCATCCTTGTGGCCGTTTCCCACAACAGCAGCTTTGAACCCACTGCAAAAGGTCACTAATTATTCACCAATTGCAGGTCTGTAAATGACACCGGCCCTCCAAAAAATACTGAGGTCGAATATCGAACAAAAAAGTCTAGAGTGCAACCTTCCAAAAAAGAAAATTTGAAGAGGTATATTATACTCACACTTTTTTTCTTTTTTCTTTTAACAGAAAAGAAAAAGGCGTGGAAAAATGATGAATTGTAGGAATTTTTACAGACATGTAAACCCAAATTACAAAAACCTATCAGCTCACACCAGTCAGAATGGCCATCAACAAAAATGCTGCAAACAAGAAATGCTGACGTGATTGTGGAGAAATGCGTACCCTCGATTCTAAGGGGGACGTGGTAAGAGCCACTAATGAAAGCACAATTGAGGTGCCTTGAAAAGGTAAACGTTGAGCTACCATACCAGTCAATCAATCATACCCACTGCTGGGTCTATCCCCTGAGAAAAGGAAAATCAAAAATCACAGGCTGGCAATCCTGCACTCCAGCAATATTTACCATAGGCAACACTTGGAAGCAACGAAAATGTCCATCAACAGAGGAATGCACCAAGAAGAAGTGGTCCATGTACACAATGGAATATTAGCCATGAAAAACATTGAAGCACTGCTCTTTGAGGCACCATAGATGAGCCTGGAGATAATCACAAAACATGAAGTAGGTCGGAAAGCAAAACACCTATAGCCTATATTATCACTTATGGCATTATCTAATAACTGGCACAGATGAACGTATTTCCAAAGAGAAAGACACTCACAGGCTTAGAAAACAAACTATGCTCATCTGAAAGGAAAGGAGGGGGGAAATTGAGAAATGGAGATTAGTGTTACTATACATATACAAATACATATTATATACATGTATCAAAAAGACCGAACATATAGCAAGGGAGGTCGACGGAACACTGTAATATTTTACATGGGAAGAGGATCTGTACATTAATAGACATACATAATGTACAAATGAACCAGATTGTGTACACCTAGGACAAACAATATTCTAAACTTTACCCAGATTAAAAAACTTTTAAAAACCAGGAAGAAGTAATGAGACATAAACTTATGGGGATTTCTCCTGGCAAATTCCATTCTAATTTACAACCTAGGACAATGACTTCCAGAAAGGCTCTGCTGCCCTAGTACCCAGATTGGGGAATGGAGAAATGCTACCTCCTTGTGGCCGTTTCCCACAACCGCAGCTTTGAACCCACTGCAAAAGGTCACGAAATTTTCACCAACTTGCAGTTCTGTAAATGACACCTGCCCTCCAGAAAATTTCTGGGGTCAAAAATCGACCAGAAAATTCAAAAGAGGGCAACCTTCGAAGAAGACAATTTCAAGAGCTATATTGTACTCACGGTTTTTTTCTTTTAAGAGAAAAGACAAAGGCGTAGGAATATGATGAATTGTAAAAAATTTAATGACATGCATACCCATATGACAAAAACCTATCAGCTCAGAGCAGTCAGAATGGCCATTAGGAAAAATGCTGCAAAAAATAAACGGTGAAGGGAGTGTGGAGAAATGCGTACCCTCGGTTGTAAGGGGGTCATGTAAAGAGCCACTAATGAAAACACAGTGTAGGTGCTTTGAAAAGGGAAACATTGAGCTACCAGTCAATCAAGCACAACCACTGCTTGGCCTATCACCTGAGAAAATGAGAATCAAAAAGTCACAGGCTGGCAAACCTGTACGCCAGCAAGATTTACCATAGCCAGCACTTGGAAGCAATGAAAATGTCCATCAACCGAGGAATGCCCCAAGAAGAAGTGGTCCGCGTACACAATGGAATATTACTCTAATAATAAATATAAATTAAATTTAAAAACAAACAAAAGCAAGGAGACATCAACATTTGTGGGTTTATCCGGGCACATTGCACTCTAATTTATAACCGAAGAACACCACTGGCCGGTAGGTCTGTTTCCCTAGTACCAGCAAGGGGAATGTAGAAAGGCTGCTGCTCTCTGGCCGTTACCTGCAAAAGCAGGTTTAAAGCCTGAGCTAATGGTCACTTCATATGAACAAGTACTGCAGGGCTGTAAATGAAACCTGCCCTCAAAGTGTCTTGAGGGAGATAATGGCCAAAATATTTCAAATGGTGACACATACTTTAAGAAAACACTTTGAAGAAATAAGCTCTAATCACAGCTGGAAATATAAAAAAGGACATGCCTTAAAGCTCAATTTCAATGCATTATGAGACACATGCAAATTCAACCACAAAGAGGTATCAGCTCACACCACTCAGAATAACCATCAGCAAAAACTACAAAGAATAAATCCTGAAGGAGCTGGGAAGAAATACATACCCTCCACTTTAAGTGGGACGTAACCTGGAAAGAGCCACTAAGGAGAACAGAATAGAGGTGCCTTTAAAAGGTAAACATTGAGCTACCGTATGATCCAGCAGACCTATTCCTGGACCTATAAACTAAGAAGACAGAATTGGAAGGACACAGGCACGCAAATCTGCTTTGCATAGTATTACAATAGCCAAGATATGGAAGTAACCAAAAAGTCCACCGACAGATGGGTGGACAAAGAAGAACTGCTACCTGTACAGATGGAATATGAGCTAGTGAAAAAAATGAAACAATGCCATTTCCAGCACCATAGATGAGTCTAGAAGTAATCACGCAACTTGGAGTAAGCGAGAAAGCGAAAAACACATATCCTATCATATCACATATAGGTGTTACCTAAAAAATGACACAAACAAAGATATTTCCACAGAGAAACACTTTCATAGATTCATTAAAAAACTTACGGTTCACCAAATGGACAGGTGTGAGGATTGGATACATTACCATATTGAGGTTAACAGAGCGATACAAACACATGTGAAATATAGAATCACCAAAGACCTACGCAATACCACGAGAAGACTGCTCAACATTGTGTCATAACCTACAAGGGAGAAGGATCCGAAGAAGAACAGATATATGGATATGTGTGAAAGAACCACATCTTGCACACCTAGAACAAACAAAACATTGTAATCAAGTTTGCTGTGAGAAAAAATAAAAATTAAGTTAAAAATACCAACAAGAAGTAAGGAGACATAAACTTAAAGGGCTTTTTCCTCGCACATTCCGTTCTAATTTACAACCTAGAACACCACTTCCAGTAAGGCTCTGTTGCCCTAGTAACCAGATTTGGTAAAGGAGAAATGCTGCCACCTTGTGGCCGATTCCCGCAAGAGCAGCTTTTAACCCACAGCTAATGGTCACTTACCATTCACAAGGACTCAGGGCTGTAAAGGACACCTGCCCTCAAAACTGTGCTGAGGTAGGGAATGGATAAAAAAATTCAAAACGGGCAAAATGTTCACGAAGATAGTATGAAGAGGTAAGTTTTACTCACTCTCTTTTTAAAGAAAGGAAAATGGATAAAAGCTCAGCCTCAGGAAGAATTAGACTCATGCAATCTAATCTACAAAAAGTTTTCAACTCACACCAGTCGACTGACCATTGGCAAAGAGTCTACAAACAATAAATGCTGAAGAGGTTTTAGAGAACTGTGTACCCTCTAGCTGCTGGTGAGATGTAAAAGGGTTAAACGCTCATAATGAGAACAGAAAGGAGCTGCGTTGAAAAGGAAAAATTGAGGTACCATTCAATCCAGCAGGCGCACCAAAGGGCCTCTCACCTGAGAAGACCAGAATGAAGAAGACCCGGGCTGCAAAAGCTGCACTGCAGCCTTATTCACAATAGACAAGACAGTGAAGCAACCAAAATGTCCATCAACAGACGAAAGGATAAAGAAGAAGTGGTCCATGTACACAATGAATACTAGCCATGGAAAACAATGAAACACTGCTCTTTGAGGCACCATAGATGATCCTGGAGATAATCGCAGAACATGAGGTAAGTCGGAAAGCAAAAGTCCTATATCTTATGATATCACTTATAGGCGTTATCTAATAACTGACACAAATGAACATATTTCCACAGAGAAAGTCAATCACAGACTTATTAAAAAAAAACTATGCTTATCTAAAAGGAAAGCTGGGGGGAATGGATACATGAAGATTAGCGTTACCATAGGTATACAAATACATATTATATACATATATCAAAAAGACCGACCATATAGCAAGGAAGGTTTACGGAACACTCTGTAATAATTTACACGGGAAGAGGATCTCTACATAAATAGGTATATAGAATATGTAGATGAACCAGAGTGTGGACACCTGGGACAAGCAACATTCTAACCATTACCCCAATTGAAAAAATTAAAACAACGAACTAGGAGTAATGAGACATAAACTTATGGGGGGTTTTCCTGGCACATTCCATCCAAATTGAAAACCTAGGCAGACAACTTCCAGAACGGCTCCGCTGCCCTAGTACCCAGATTTGGGAATCGAGAAATGCTGCATCCTTGTGGCCGTTTCCCACAACAGCAGCTTTGAACCCACTGCAAAAGGTCACTAATTATTCACCAATTGCAGGTCTGTAAATGACACCGGCCCTCCAAAAAATACTGAGGTCGAATATCGAACAAAAAAGTCTAGAGTGCAACCTTCCAAAAAAGAAAATTTGAAGAGGTATATTATACTCACACTTTTTTTCTTTTTTCTTTTAACAGAAAAGAAAAAGGCGTGGAAAAATGATGAATTGTAGGAATTTTTACAGACATGTAAACCCAAATTACAAAAACCTATCAGCTCACACCAGTCAGAATGGCCATCAACAAAAATGCTGCAAACAAGAAATGCTGACGTGATTGTGGAGAAATGCGTACCCTCGATTCTAAGGGGGACGTGGTAAGAGCCACTAATGAAAGCACAATTGAGGTGCCTTGAAAAGGTAAACGTTGAGCTACCATACCAGTCAATCAATCATACCCACTGCTGGGTCTATCCCCTGAGAAAAGGAAAATCAAAAATCACAGGCTGGCAATCCTGCACTCCAGCAATATTTACCATAGGCAACACTTGGAAGCAACGAAAATGTCCATCAACAGAGGAATGCACCAAGAAGAAGTGGTCCATGTACACAATGGAATATTAGCCATGAAAAACATTGAAGCACTGCTCTTTGAGGCACCATAGATGAGCCTGGAGATAATCACAAAACATGAAGTAGGTCGGAAAGCAAAACACCTATAGCCTATATTATCACTTATGGCATTATCTAATAACTGGCACAGATGAACGTATTTCCAAAGAGAAAGACACTCACAGGCTTAGAAAACAAACTATGCTCATCTGAAAGGAAAGGAGGGGGGAAATTGAGAAATGGAGATTAGTGTTACTATACATATACAAATACATATTATATACATGTATCAAAAAGACCGAACATATAGCAAGGGAGGTCGACGGAACACTGTAATATTTTACATGGGAAGAGGATCTGTACATTAATAGACATACATAATGTACAAATGAACCAGATTGTGTACACCTAGGACAAACAATATTCTAAACTTTACCCAGATTAAAAAACTTTTAAAAACCAGGAAGAAGTAATGAGACATAAACTTATGGGGATTTCTCCTGGCAAATTCCATTCTAATTTACAACCTAGGACAATGACTTCCAGAAAGGCTCTGCTGCCCTAGTACCCAGATTGGGGAATGGAGAAATGCTACCTCCTTGTGGCCGTTTCCCACAACCGCAGCTTTGAACCCACTGCAAAAGGTCACGAAATTTTCACCAACTTGCAGTTCTGTAAATGACACCTGCCCTCCAGAAAATTTCTGGGGTCAAAAATCGACCAGAAAATTCAAAAGAGGGCAACCTTCGAAGAAGACAATTTCAAGAGCTATATTGTACTCACGGTTTTTTTCTTTTAAGAGAAAAGACAAAGGCGTAGGAATATGATGAATTGTAAAAAATTTAATGACATGCATACCCATATGACAAAAACCTATCAGCTCAGAGCAGTCAGAATGGCCATTAGGAAAAATGCTGCAAAAAATAAACGGTGAAGGGAGTGTGGAGAAATGCGTACCCTCGGTTGTAAGGGGGTCATGTAAAGAGCCACTAATGAAAACACAGTGTAGGTGCTTTGAAAAGGGAAACATTGAGCTACCAGTCAATCAAGCACAACCACTGCTTGGCCTATCACCTGAGAAAATGAGAATCAAAAAGTCACAGGCTGGCAAACCTGTACGCCAGCAAGATTTACCATAGCCAGCACTTGGAAGCAATGAAAATGTCCATCAACCGAGGAATGCCCCAAGAAGAAGTGGTCCGCGTACACAATGGAATATTACTCTAATAATAAATATAAATTAAATTTAAAAACAAACAAAAGCAAGGAGACATCAACATTTGTGGGTTTATCCGGGCACATTGCACTCTAATTTATAACCGAAGAACACCACTGGCCGGTAGGTCTGTTTCCCTAGTACCAGCAAGGGGAATGTAGAAAGGCTGCTGCTCTCTGGCCGTTACCTGCAAAAGCAGGTTTAAAGCCTGAGCTAATGGTCACTTCATATGAACAAGTACTGCAGGGCTGTAAATGAAACCTGCCCTCAAAGTGTCTTGAGGGAGATAATGGCCAAAATATTTCAAATGGTGACACATACTTTAAGAAAACACTTTGAAGAAATAAGCTCTAATCACAGCTGGAAATATAAAAAAGGACATGCCTTAAAGCTCAATTTCAATGCATTATGAGACACATGCAAATTCAACCACAAAGAGGTATCAGCTCACACCACTCAGAATAACCATCAGCAAAAACTACAAAGAATAAATCCTGAAGGAGCTGGGAAGAAATACATACCCTCCACTTTAAGTGGGACGTAACCTGGAAAGAGCCACTAAGGAGAACAGAATAGAGGTGCCTTTAAAAGGTAAACATTGAGCTACCGTATGATCCAGCAGACCTATTCCTGGACCTATAAACTAAGAAGACAGAATTGGAAGGACACAGGCACGCAAATCTGCTTTGCATAGTATTACAATAGCCAAGATATGGAAGTAACCAAAAAGTCCACCGACAGATGGGTGGACAAAGAAGAACTGCTACCTGTACAGATGGAATATGAGCTAGTGAAAAAAATGAAACAATGCCATTTCCAGCACCATAGATGAGTCTAGAAGTAATCACGCAACTTGGAGTAAGCGAGAAAGCGAAAAACACATATCCTATCATATCACATATAGGTGTTACCTAAAAAATGACACAAACAAAGATATTTCCACAGAGAAACACTTTCATAGATTCATTAAAAAACTTACGGTTCACCAAATGGACAGGTGTGAGGATTGGATACATTACCATATTGAGGTTAACAGAGCGATACAAACACATGTGAAATATAGAATCACCAAAGACCTACGCAATACCACGAGAAGACTGCTCAACATTGTGTCATAACCTACAAGGGAGAAGGATCCGAAGAAGAACAGATATATGGATATGTGTGAAAGAACCACATCTTGCACACCTAGAACAAACAAAACATTGTAATCAAGTTTGCTGTGAGAAAAAATAAAAATTAAGTTAAAAATACCAACAAGAAGTAAGGAGACATAAACTTAAAGGGCTTTTTCCTCGCACATTCCGTTCTAATTTACAACCTAGAACACCACTTCCAGTAAGGCTCTGTTGCCCTAGTAACCAGATTTGGTAAAGGAGAAATGCTGCCACCTTGTGGCCGATTCCCGCAAGAGCAGCTTTTAACCCACAGCTAATGGTCACTTACCATTCACAAGGACTCAGGGCTGTAAAGGACACCTGCCCTCAAAACTGTGCTGAGGTAGGGAATGGATAAAAAAATTCAAAACGGGCAAAATGTTCACGAAGATAGTATGAAGAGGTAAGTTTTACTCACTCTCTTTTTAAAGAAAGGAAAATGGATAAAAGCTCAGCCTCAGGAAGAATTAGACTCATGCAATCTAATCTACAAAAAGTTTTCAACTCACACCAGTCGACTGACCATTGGCAAAGAGTCTACAAACAATAAATGCTGAAGAGGTTTTAGAGAACTGTGTACCCTCTAGCTGCTGGTGAGATGTAAAAGGGTTAAACGCTCATAATGAGAACAGAAAGGAGCTGCGTTGAAAAGGAAAAATTGAGGTACCATTCAATCCAGCAGGCGCACCAAAGGGCCTCTCACCTGAGAAGACCAGAATGAAGAAGACCCGGGCTGCAAAAGCTGCACTGCAGCCTTATTCACAATAGACAAGACAGTGAAGCAACCAAGATGTCCATCAACAGATGAAAGGATAAAGAAGAAGTGGTCCATGTACACAATGAATACTAGCCATGGAAAACAATGAAACACTGCTCTTTGAGGCACCATAGATGATCCTGGAGATAATCGCAGAACATGAGGTAAGTCGGAAAGCAAAAGTCCTATATCCTATGATATCACTTATAGGCGTTATCTAATAACTGACACAAATGAACATATTTCCACAGAGAAAGTCAATCACAGACTTATTAAAAAAAAACTATGCTTATCTAAAAGGAAAGGTGGGGGGAATGGATACATGAAGATTAGCGTTACCATAGGTATACAAATACATATTATATACATATATCAAAAAGACCGACCATATAGCAAGGAAGGTTTACGGAACACTCTGTAATAATTTACACGGGAAGAGGATCTCTACATAAATAGGTATATAGAATATGTAGATGAACCAGAGTGTGGACACCTGGGACAAGCAACATTCTAACCATTACCCCAATTGAAAAAATTAAAACAACGAACTAGGAGTAATGAGACATAAACTTATGGGGGGTTTTCCTGGCACATTCCATCCAAATTGAAAACCTAGGCAGACAACTTCCAGAACGGCTCTGCTGCCCTAGTACCCAGATTTGGGAATCGAGAAATGCTGCATCCTTGTGGCCGTTTCCCACAACAGCAGCTTTGAACCCACTGCAAAAGGTCACTAATTATTCACCAATTGCAGGTCTGTAAATGACACCGGCCCTCCAAAAAATACTGAGGTCGAATATCGAACAAAAAAGTCTAGAGTGCAACCCTCCAAAAAAGAAAATTTGAAGAGGTATATTATACTCACACTTTTTTTCTTTTTTCTTTTAACAGAAAAGAAAAAGGCGTGGAAAAATGATGAATTGTAGGAATTTTTACAGACATGTAAACCCAAATTACAAAAACCTATCAGCTCACACCAGTCAGAATGGCCATCAACAAAAATGCTGCAAACAAGAAATGCTGACGTGATTGTGGAGAAATGCGTACCCTCGATTCTAAGGGGGACGTGGTAAGAGCCACTAATGAAAGCACAATTGAGGTGCCTTGAAAAGGTAAACGTTGAGCTACCATACCAGTCAATCAATCATACCCACTGCTGGGTCTATCCCCTGAGAAAAGGAAAATCAAAAATCACAGGCTGGCAATCCTGCACTCCAGCAATATTTACCATAGGCAACACTTGGAAGCAACGAAAATGTCCATCAACAGAGGAATGCACCAAGAAGAAGTGGTCCATGTACACAATGGAATATTAGCCATGAAAAACATTGAAGCACTGCTCTTTGAGGCACCATAGATGAGCCTGGAGATAATCACAAAACATGAAGTAGGTCGGAAAGCAAAACACCTATATCCTATATTATCACTTATGGCATTATCTAATAACTGGCACAGATGAACATATTTCCAAAGAGAAAGACACTCACAGGCTGAGAAAACAAACTATGCTCATCTGAAAGGAAAGGAGGGGGGAAATTGAGAAATGGAGATTAGTGTTACTATACATATACAAATACATATTATATACATGTATCAAAAAGACCGAACATATAGCAAGGGAGGTCGACGGAACACTGTAATATTTTACATGGGAAGAGGATCTGTACATTAATAGACATACATAATGTACAAATGAACCAGATTGTGTACACCTAGGACAAACAATATTCTAAACTTTACCCAGATTAAAAAACTTTTAAAAACCAGGAAGAAGTAATGAGACATAAACTTATGGGGATTTCTCCTGGCAAATTCCATTCTAATTTACAACCTAGGACAATGACTTCCAGAAAGGCTCTGCTGCCCTAGTACCCAGATTGGGGAATGGAGAAATGCTACCTCCTTGTGGCCGTTTCCCACAACCGCAGCTTTGAACCCACTGCAAAAGGTCACGAAATTTTCACCAACTTGCAGTTCTGTAAATGACACCTGCCCTCCAGAAAATTTCTGGGGTCAAAAATCGACCAGAAAATTCAAAAGAGGGCAACCTTCGAAGAAGACAATTTCAAGAGCTATATTGTACTCACGGTTTTTTTCTTTTAAGAGAAAAGACAAAGGCGTAGGAATATGATGAATTGTAAAAAATTTAATGACATGCATACCCATATGACAAAAACCTATCAGCTCAGAGCAGTCAGAATGGCCATTAGGAAAAATGCTGCAAAAAATAAACGGTGAAGGGAGTGTGGAGAAATGCGTACCCTCGGTTGTAAGGGGGTCATGTAAAGAGCCACTAATGAAAACACAGTGTAGGTGCTTTGAAAAGGGAAACATTGAGCTACCAGTCAATCAAGCACAACCACTGCTTGGCCTATCACCTGAGAAAATGAGAATCAAAAAGTCACAGGCTGGCAAACCTGTACGCCAGCAAGATTTACCATAGCCAGCACTTGGAAGCAATGAAAATGTCCATCAACCGAGGAATGCCCCAAGAAGAAGTGGTCCGCGTACACAATGGAATATTACTCTAATAATAAATATAAATTAAATTTAAAAACAAACAAAAGCAAGGAGACATCAACATTTGTGGGTTTATCCGGGCACATTGCACTCTAATTTATAACCGAAGAACACCACTGGCCGGTAGGTCTGTTTCCCTAGTACCAGCAAGGGGAATGTAGAAAGGCTGCTGCTCTCTGGCCGTTACCTGCAAAAGCAGGTTTAAAGCCTGAGCTAATGGTCACTTCATATGAACAAGTACTGCAGGGCTGTAAGTGAAACCTGCCCTCAAAGTGTCTTGAGGGAGATAATGGCCAAAATATTTCAAATGGTGACACATACTTTAAGAAAACACTTTGAAGAAATAAGCTCTAATCACAGCTGGAAATATAAAAAAGGACATGCCTTAAAGCTCAATTTCAATGCATTATGAGACACATGCAAATTCAACCACAAAGAGGTATCAGCTCACACCACTCAGAATAACCATCAGCAAAAACTACAAAGAATAAATCCTGAAGGAGCTGGGAAGAAATACATACCCTCCACTTTAAGTGGGACGTAACCTGGAAAGAGCCACTAAGGAGAACAGAATAGAGGTGCCTTTAAAAGGTAAACATTGAGCTACCGTATGATCCAGCAGACCTATTCCTGGACCTATAAACTAAGAAGACAGAATTGGAAGGACACAGGCACGCAAATCTGCTTTGCATAGTATTACAATAGCCAAGATATGGAAGTAACCAAAAAGTCCACCGACAGATGGGTGGACAAAGAAGAACTGCTACCTGTACAGATGGAATATGAGCTAGTGAAAAAAATGAAACAATGCCATTTCCAGCACCATAGATGAGTCTAGAAGTAATCACGCAACTTGGAGTAAGCGAGAAAGCGAAAAACACATATCCTATCATATCACATATAGGTGTTACCTAAAAAATGACACAAACAAAGATATTTCCACAGAGAAACACTTTCATAGATTCATTAAAAAACTTACGGTTCACCAAATGGACAGGTGTGAGGATTGGATACATTACCATATTGAGGTTAACAGAGCGATACAAACACATGTGAAATATAGAATCACCAAAGACCTACGCAATACCACGAGAAGACTGCTCAACATTGTGTCATAACCTACAAGGGAGAAGGATCCGAAGAAGAACAGATATATGGATATGTGTGAAAGAACCACATCTTGCACACCTAGAACAAACAAAACATTGTAATCAAGTTTGCTGTGAGAAAAAATAAAAATTAAGTTAAAAATACCAACAAGAAGTAAGGAGACATAAACTTAAAGGGCTTTTTCCTCGCACATTCCGTTCTAATTTACAACCTAGAACACCACTTCCAGTAAGGCTCTGTTGCCCTAGTAACCAGATTTGGTAAAGGAGAAATGCTGCCACCTTGTGGCCGATTCCCGCAAGAGCAGCTTTTAACCCACAGCTAATGGTCACTTACCATTCACAAGGACTCAGGGCTGTAAAGGACACCTGCCCTCAAAACTGTGCTGAGGTAGGGAATGGATAAAAAAATTCAAAACGGGCAAAATGTTCACGAAGATAGTATGAAGAGGTAAGTTTTACTCACTCTCTTTTTAAAGAAAGGAAAATGGATAAAAGCTCAGCCTCAGGAAGAATTAGACTCATGCAATCTAATCTACAAAAAGTTTTCAACTCACACCAGTCGACTGACCATTGGCAAAGAGTCTACAAACAATAAATGCTGAAGAGGTTTTAGAGAACTGTGTACCCTCTAGCTGCTGGTGAGATGTAAAAGGGTTAAACGCTCATAATGAGAACAGAAAGGAGCTGCGTTGAAAAGGAAAAATTGAGGTACCATTCAATCCAGCAGGCGCACCAAAGGGCCTCTCACCTGAGAAGACCAGAATGAAGAAGACCCGGGCTGCAAAAGCTGCACTGCAGCCTTATTCACAATAGACAAGACAGTGAAGCAACCAAGATGTCCATCAACAGATGAAAGGATAAAGAAGAAGTGGTCCATGTACACAATGAATACTAGCCATGGAAAACAATGAAACACTGCTCTTTGAGGCACCATAGATGATCCTGGAGATAATCGCAGAACATGAGGTAAGTCGGAAAGCAAAAGTCCTATATCCTATGATATCACTTATAGGCGTTATCTAATAACTGACACAAATGAACATATTTCCACAGAGAAAGTCAATCACAGACTTATTAAAAAAAAAACTATGCTTATCTAAAAGGAAAGGTGGGGGGAATGGATACATGAAGATTAGCGTTACCATAGGTATACAAATACATATTATATACATATATCAAAAAGACCGACCATATAGCAAGGAAGGTTTACGGAACACTCTGTAATAATTTACACGGGAAGAGGATCTCTACATAAATAGGTATATAGAATATGTAGATGAACCAGAGTGTGGACACCTGGGACAAGCAACATTCTAACCATTACCCCAATTGAAAAAATTAAAACAACGAACTAGGAGTAATGAGACATAAACTTATGGGGGGTTTTCCTGGCACATTCCATCCAAATTGAAAACCTAGGCAGACAACTTCCAGAACGGCTCTGCTGCCCTAGTACCCAGATTTGGGAATCGAGAAATGCTGCATCCTTGTGGCCGTTTCCCACAACAGCAGCTTTGAACCCACTGCAAAAGGTCACTAATTATTCACCAATTGCAGGTCTGTAAATGACACCGGCCCTCCAAAAAATACTGAG
This sequence comes from Balaenoptera borealis, assembly GCF_965194805.1. Taxonomy (NCBI): domain Eukaryota; kingdom Metazoa; phylum Chordata; class Mammalia; order Artiodactyla; family Balaenopteridae; genus Balaenoptera; species Balaenoptera borealis. The sequence continues at coordinate 12,127 of NW_028122504.1, read as the reverse complement.
GTCGAATATCGAACAAAAAAGTCTAGAGTGCAACCTTCCAAAAAAGAAAATTTGAAGAGGTATATTATACTCACACTTTTTTTCTTTTTTCTTTTAACAGAAAAGAAAAAGGCGTGGAAAAATGATGAATTGTAGGAATTTTTACAGACATGTAAACCCAAATTACAAAAACCTATCAGCTCACACCAGTCAGAATGGCCATCAACAAAAATGCTGCAAACAAGAAATGCTGACGTGATTGTGGAGAAATGCGTACCCTCGATTCTAAGGGGGACGTGGTAAGAGCCACTAATGAAAGCACAATTGAGGTGCCTTGAAAAGGTAAACGTTGAGCTACCATACCAGTCAATCAATCATACCCACTGCTGGGTCTATCCCCTGAGAAAAGGAAAATCAAAAATCACAGGCTGGCAATCCTGCACTCCAGCAATATTTACCATAGGCAACACTTGGAAGCAACGAAAATGTCCATCAACAGAGGAATGCACCAAGAAGAAGTGGTCCATGTACACAATGGAATATTAGCCATGAAAAACATTGAAGCACTGCTCTTTGAGGCACCATAGATGAGCCTGGAGATAATCACAAAACATGAAGTAGGTCGGAAAGCAAAACACCTATATCCTATATTATCACTTATGGCATTATCTAATAACTGGCACAGATGAACATATTTCCAAAGAGAAAGACACTCACAGGCTTAGAAAACAAACTATGCTCATCTGAAAGGAAAGGAGGGGGGAAATTGAGAAATGGAGATTAGTGTTACTATACATATACAAATACATATTATATACATGTATCAAAAAGACCGAACATATAGCAAGGGAGGTCGACGGAACACTGTAATATTTTACATGGGAAGAGGATCTGTACATTAATAGACATACATAATGTACAAATGAACCAGATTGTGTACACCTAGGACAAACAATATTCTAAACTTTACCCAGATTAAAAAACTTCTAAAAACCAGGAAGAAGTAATGAGACATAAACTTATGGGGATTTCTCCTGGCAAATTCCATTCTAATTTACAACCTAGGACAATGACTTCCAGAAAGGCTCTGCTGCCCTAGTACCCAGATTGGGGAATGGAGAAATGCTACCTCCTTGTGGCCGTTTCCCACAACCGCAGCTTTGAACCCACTGCAAAAGGTCACGAAATTTTCACCAACTTGCAGTTCTGTAAATGACACCTGCCCTCCAGAAAATTTCTGGGGTCAAAAATCGACCAGAAAATTCAAAAGAGGGCAACCTTCGAAGAAGACAATTTCAAGAGCTATATTGTACTCACGGTTTTTTTCTTTTAAGAGAAAAGACAAAGGCGTAGGAATATGATGAATTGTAAAAAATTTAATGACATGCATACCCATATGACAAAAACCTATCAGCTCAGAGCAGTCAGAATGGCCATTAGGAAAAATGCTGCAAAAAATAAACGGTGAAGGGAGTGTGGAGAAATGCGTACCCTCGGTTGTAAGGGGGTCATGTAAAGAGCCACTAATGAAAACACAGTGTAGGTGCTTTGAAAAGGGAAACATTGAGCTACCAGTCAATCAAGCACAACCACTGCTTGGCCTATCACCTGAGAAAATGAGAATCAAAAAGTCACAGGCTGGCAAACCTGTACGCCAGCAAGATTTACCATAGCCAGCACTTGGAAGCAATGAAAATGTCCATCAACCGAGGAATGCCCCAAGAAGAAGTGGTCCGCGTACACAATGGAATATTACTCTAATAATAAATATAACTTAAATTTAAAAACAAACAAAAGCAAGGAGACATCAACATTTGTGGGTTTATCCGGGCACATTGCACTCTAATTTATAACCGAAGAACACCACTGGCCGGTAGGTCTGTTTCCCTAGTACCAGCAAGGGGAATGTAGAAAGGCTGCTGCTCTCTGGCCGTTACCTGCAAAAGCAGGTTTAAAGCCTGAGCTAATGGTCACTTCATATGAACAAGTACTGCAGGGCTGTAAATGAAACCTGCCCTCAAAGTGTCTTGAGGGAGATAATGGCCAAAATATTTCAAATGGTGACACATACTTTAAGAAAACACTTTGAAGAAATAAGCTCTAATCACAGCTGGAAATATAAAAAAGGACATGCCTTAAAGCTCAATTTCAATGCATTATGAGACACATGCAAATTCAACCACAAAGAGGTATCAGCTCACACCACTCAGAATAACCATCAGCAAAAACTACAAAGAATAAATCCTGAAGGCGCTGGGAAGAAATACATACCCTCCACTTTAAGTGGGACGTAACCTGGAAAGAGCCACTAAGGAGAACAGAATAGAGGTGCCTTTAAAAGGTAAACATTGAGCTACCGTATGATCCAGCAGACCTATTCCTGGACCTATAAACTAAGAAGACAGAATTGGAAGGACACAGGCACGCAAATCTGCTTTGCATAGTATTACAATAGCCAAGATATGGAAGTAACCAAAAAGTCCACCGACAGATGGGTGGACAAAGAAGAACTGCTACCTGTACAGATGGAATATGAGCTAGTGAAAAAAATGAAACAATGCCATTTCCAGCACCATAGATGAGTCTAGAAGTAATCACGCAACTTGGAGTAAGCGAGAAAGCGAAAAACACATATCCTATCATATCACATATAGGTGTTACCTAAAAAATGATACAAACAAAGATATTTCCACAGAGAAACACTTTCATAGATTCATTAAAAAACTTACGGTTCACCAAATGGACAGGTGTGAGGATTGGATACATTACCATATTGAGGTTAACAGAGCGATACAAACACATGTGAAATATAGAATCACCAAAGACCTACGCAATACCACGAGAAGACTGCTCAACATTGTGTCATAACCTACAAGGGAGAAGGATCCGAAGAAGAACAGATATATGGATATGTGTGAAAGAACCACATCTTGCACACCTAGAACAAACAAAACATTGTAATCAAGTTTGCTGTGAGAAAAAATAAAAATTAAGTTAAAAATACCAACAAGAAGTAAGGAGACATAAACTTAAAGGGCTTTTTCCTCGCACATTCCGTTCTAATTTACAACCTAGAACACCACTTCCAGTAAGGCTCTGTTGCCCTAGTAACCAGATTTGGTAAAGGAGAAATGCTGCCACCTTGTGGCCGATTCCCGCAAGAGCAGCTTTTAACCCACAGCTAATGGTCACTTACCATTCACAAGGACTCAGGGCTGTAAAGGACACCTGCCCTCAAAACTGTGCTGAGGTAGGGAATGGATAAAAAAATTCAAAACGGGCAAAATGTTCACGAAGATAGTATGAAGAGGTAAGTTTTACTCACTCTCTTTTTAAAGAAAGGAAAATGGATAAAAGCTCAGCCTCAGGAAGAATTAGACTCATGCAATCTAATCTACAAAAAGTTTTCAACTCACACCAGTCGACTGACCATTGGCAAAGAGTCTACAAACAATAAATGCTGAAGAGGTTTTAGAGAACTGTGTACCCTCTAGCTGCTGGTGAGATGTAAAAGGGTTAAACGCTCATAATGAGAACAGAAAGGAGCTGCGTTGAAAAGGAAAAATTGAGGTACCATTCAATCCAGCAGGCGCACCAAAGGGCCTCTCACCTGAGAAGACCAGAATGAAGAAGACCCGGGCTGCAAAAGCTGCACTGCAGCCTTATTCACAATAGACAAGACAGTGAAGCAACCAAAATGTCCATCAACAGACGAAAGGATAAAGAAGAAGTGGTCCATGTACACAATGAATACTAGCCATGGAAAACAATGAAACACTGCTCTTTGAGGCACCATAGATGATCCTGGAGATAATCGCAGAACATGAGGTAAGTCGGAAAGCAAAAGTCCTATATCCTATGATATCACTTATAGGCGTTATCTAATAACTGACACAAATGAACATATTTCCACAGAGAAAGTCAATCACAGACTTATTAAAAAAAAACTATGCTTATCTAAAAGGAAAGCTGGGGGGAATGGATACATGAAGATTAGCGTTACCATAGGTATACAAATACATATTATATACATATATCAAAAAGACCGACCATATAGCAAGGAAGGTTTACGGAACACTCTGTAATAATTTACACGGGAAGAGGATCTCTACATAAATAGGTATATAGAATATGTAGATGAACCAGAGTGTGGACACCTGGGACAAGCAACATTCTAACCATTACCCCAATTGAAAAAATTAAAACAACGAACTAGGAGTAATGAGACATAAACTTATGGGGGGTTTTCCTGGCACATTCCATCCAAATTGAAAACCTAGGCAGACAACTTCCAGAACGGCTCTGCTGCCCTAGTACCCAGATTTGGGAATCGAGAAATGCTGCATCCTTGTGGCCGTTTCCCACAACAGCAGCTTTGAACCCACTGCAAAAGGTCACTAATTATTCACCAATTGCAGGTCTGTAAATGACACCGGCCCTCCAAAAAATACTGAGGTCGAATATCGAACAAAAAAGTCTAGAGTGCAACCTTCCAAAAAAGAAAATTTGAAGAGGTATATTATACTCACACTTTTTTTCTTTTTTCTTTTAACAGAAAAGAAAAAGGCGTGGAAAAATGATGAATTGTAGGAATTTTTACAGACATGTAAACCCAAATTACAAAAACCTATCAGCTCACACCAGTCAGAATGGCCATCAACAAAAATGCTGCAAACAAGAAATGCTGACGTGATTGTGGAGAAATGCGTACCCTCGATTCTAAGGGGGACGTGGTAAGAGCCACTAATGAAAGCACAATTGAGGTGCCTTGAAAAGGTAAACGTTGAGCTACCATACCAGTCAATCAATCATACCCACTGCTGGGTCTATCCCCTGAGAAAAGGAAAATCAAAAATCACAGGCTGGCAATCCTGCACTCCAGCAATATTTACCATAGGCAACACTTGGAAGCAACGAAAATGTCCATCAACAGAGGAATGCACCAAGAAGAAGTGGTCCATGTACACAATGGAATATTAGCCATGAAAAACATTGAAGCACTGCTCTTTGAGGCACCATAGATGAGCCTGGAGATAATCACAAAACATGAAGTAGGTCGGAAAGCAAAACACCTATATCCTATATTATCACTTATGGCATTATCTAATAACTGGCACAGATGAACATATTTCCAAAGAGAAAGACACTCACAGGCTTAGAAAACAAACTATGCTCATCTGAAAGGAAAGGAGGGGGGAAATTGAGAAATGGAGATTAGTGTTACTATACATATACAAATACATATTATATACATGTATCAAAAAGACCGAACATATAGCAAGGGAGGTCGACGGAACACTGTAATATTTTACATGGGAAGAGGATCTGTACATTAATAGACATACATAATGTACAAATGAACCAGATTGTGTACACCTAGGACAAACAATATTCTAAACTTTACCCAGATTAAAAAACTTTTAAAAACCAGGAAGAAGTAATGAGACATAAACTTATGGGGATTTCTCCTGGCAAATTCCATTCTAATTTACAACCTAGGACAATGACTTCCAGAAAGGCTCTGCTGCCCTAGTACCCAGATTGGGGAATGGAGAAATGCTACCTCCTTGTGGCCGTTTCCCACAACCGCAGCTTTGAACCCACTGCAAAAGGTCACGAAATTTTCACCAACTTGCAGTTCTGTAAATGACACCTGCCCTCCAGAAAATTTCTGGGGTCAAAAATCGACCAGAAAATTCAAAAGAGGGCAACCTTCGAAGAAGACAATTTCAAGAGCTATATTGTACTCACGGTTTTTTTCTTTTAAGAGAAAAGACAAAGGCGTAGGAATATGATGAATTGTAAAAAATTTAATGACATGCATACCCATATGACAAAAACCTATCAGCTCAGAGCAGTCAGAATGGCCATTAGGAAAAATGCTGCAAAAAATAAACGGTGAAGGGAGTGTGGAGAAATGCGTACCCTCGGTTGTAAGGGGGTCATGTAAAGAGCCACTAATGAAAACACAGTGTAGGTGCTTTGAAAAGGGAAACATTGAGCTACCAGTCAATCAAGCACAACCACTGCTTGGCCTATCACCTGAGAAAATGAGAATCAAAAAGTCACAGGCTGGCAAACCTGTACGCCAGCAAGATTTACCATAGCCAGCACTTGGAAGCAATGAAAATGTCCATCAACCGAGGAATGCCCCAAGAAGAAGTGGTCCGCGTACACAATGGAATATTACTCTAATAATAAATATAAATTAAATTTAAAAACAAACAAAAGCAAGGAGACATCAACATTTGTGGGTTTATCCGGGCACATTGCACTCTAATTTATAACCGAAGAACACCACTGGCCGGTAGGTCTGTTTCCCTAGTACCAGCAAGGGGAATGTAGAAAGGCTGCTGCTCTCTGGCCGTTACCTGCAAAAGCAGGTTTAAAGCCTGAGCTAATGGTCACTTCATATGAACAAGTACTGCAGGGCTGTAAATGAAACCTGCCCTCAAAGTGTCTTGAGGGAGATAATGGCCAAAATATTTCAAATGGTGACACATACTTTAAGAAAACACTTTGAAGAAATAAGCTCTAATCACAGCTGGAAATATAAAAAAGGACATGCCTTAAAGCTCAATTTCAATGCATTATGAGACACATGCAAATTCAACCACAAAGAGGTATCAGCTCACACCACTCAGAATAACCATCAGCAAAAACTACAAAGAATAAATCCTGAAGGCGCTGGGAAGAAATACATACCCTCCACTTTAAGTGGGACGTAACCTGGAAAGAGCCACTAAGGAGAACAGAATAGAGGTGCCTTTAAAAGGTAAACATTGAGCTACCGTATGATCCAGCAGACCTATTCCTGGACCTATAAACTAAGAAGACAGAATTGGAAGGACACAGGCACGCAAATCTGCTTTGCATAGTATTACAATAGCCAAGATATGGAAGTAACCAAAAAGTCCACCGACAGATGGGTGGACAAAGAAGAACTGCTACCTGTACAGATGGAATATGAGCTAGTGAAAAAAATGAAACAATGCCATTTCCAGCACCATAGATGAGTCTAGAAGTAATCACGCAACTTGGAGTAAGCGAGAAAGCGAAAAACACATATCCTATCATATCACATATAGGTGTTACCTAAAAAATGATACAAACAAAGATATTTCCACAGAGAAACACTTTCATAGATTCATTAAAAAACTTACGGTTCACCAAATGGACAGGTGTGAGGATTGGATACATTACCATATTGAGGTTAACAGAGCGATACAAACACATGTGAAATATAGAATCACCAAAGACCTACGCAATACCACGAGAAGACTGCTCAACATTGTGTCATAACCTACAAGGGAGAAGGATCCGAAGAAGAACAGATATATGGATATGTGTGAAAGAACCACATCTTGCACACCTAGAACAAACAAAACATTGTAATCAAGTTTGCTGTGAGAAAAAATAAAAATTAAGTTAAAAATACCAACAAGAAGTAAGGAGACATAAACTTAAAGGGCTTTTTCCTCGCACATTCCGTTCTAATTTACAACCTAGAACACCACTTCCAGTAAGGCTCTGTTGCCCTAGTAACCAGATTTGGTAAAGGAGAAATGCTGCCACCTTGTGGCCGATTCCCGCAAGAGCAGCTTTTAACCCACAGCTAATGGTCACTTACCATTCACAAGGACTCAGGGCTGTAAAGGACACCTGCCCTCAAAACTGTGCTGAGGTAGGGAATGGATAAAAAAATTCAAAACGGGCAAAATGTTCACGAAGATAGTATGAAGAGGTAAGTTTTACTCACTCTCTTTTTAAAGAAAGGAAAATGGATAAAAGCTCAGCCTCAGGAAGAATTAGACTCATGCAATCTAATCTACAAAAAGTTTTCAACTCACACCAGTCGACTGACCATTGGCAAAGAGTCTACAAACAATAAATGCTGAAGAGGTTTTAGAGAACTGTGTACCCTCTAGCTGCTGGTGAGATGTAAAAGGGTTAAACGCTCATAATGAGAACAGAAAGGAGCTGCGTTGAAAAGGAAAAATTGAGGTACCATTCAATCCAGCAGGCGCACCAAAGGGCCTCTCACCTGAGAAGACCAGAATGAAGAAGACCCGGGCTGCAAAAGCTGCACTGCAGCCTTATTCACAATAGACAAGACAGTGAAGCAACCAAAATGTCCATCAACAGACGAAAGGATAAAGAAGAAGTGGTCCATGTACACAATGAATACTAGCCATGGAAAACAATGAAACACTGCTCTTTGAGGCACCATAGATGATCCTGGAGATAATCGCAGAACATGAGGTAAGTCGGAAAGCAAAAGTCCTATATCCTATGATATCACTTATAGGCGTTATCTAATAACTGACACAAATGAACATATTTCCACAGAGAAAGTCAATCACAGACTTATTAAAAAAAAACTATGCTTATCTAAAAGGAAAGCTGGGGGGAATGGATACATGAAGATTAGCGTTACCATAGGTATACAAATACATATTATATACATATATCAAAAAGACCGACCATATAGCAAGGAAGGTTTACGGAACACTCTGTAATAATTTACACGGGAAGAGGATCTCTACATAAATAGGTATATAGAATATGTAGATGAACCAGAGTGTGGACACCTGGGACAAGCAACATTCTAACCATTACCCCAATTGAAAAAATTAAAACAACGAACTAGGAGTAATGAGACATAAACTTATGGGGGGTTTTCCTGGCACATTCCATCCAAATTGAAAACCTAGGCAGACAACTTCCAGAACGGCTCTGCTGCCCTAGTACCCAGATTTGGGAATCGAGAAATGCTGCATCCTTGTGGCCGTTTCCCACAACAGCAGCTTTGAACCCACTGCAAAAGGTCACTAATTATTCACCAATTGCAGGTCTGTAAATGACACCGGCCCTCCAAAAAATACTGAGGTCGAATATCGAACAAAAAAGTCTAGAGTGCAACCTTCCAAAAAAGAAAATTTGAAGAGGTATATTATACTCACACTTTTTTTCTTTTTTCTTTTAACAGAAAAGAAAAAGGCGTGGAAAAATGATGAATTGTAGGAATTTTTACAGACATGTAAACCCAAATTACAAAAACCTATCAGCTCACACCAGTCAGAATGGCCATCAACAAAAATGCTGCAAACAAGAAATGCTGACGTGATTGTGGAGAAATGCGTACCCTCGATTCTAAGGGGGACGTGGTAAGAGCCACTAATGAAAGCACAATTGAGGTGCCTTGAAAAGGTAAACGTTGAGCTACCATACCAGTCAATCAATCATACCCACTGCTGGGTCTATCCCCTGAGAAAAGGAAAATCAAAAATCACAGGCTGGCAATCCTGCACTCCAGCAATATTTACCATAGGCAACACTTGGAAGCAACGAAAATGTCCATCAACAGAGGAATGCACCAAGAAGAAGTGGTCCATGTACACAATGGAATATTAGCCATGAAAAACATTGAAGCACTGCTCTTTGAGGCACCATAGATGAGCCTGGAGATAATCACAAAACATGAAGTAGGTCGGAAAGCAAAACACCTATATCCTATATTATCACTTATGGCATTATCTAATAACTGGCACAGATGAACATATTTCCAAAGAGAAAGACACTCACAGGCTTAGAAAACAAACTATGCTCATCTGAAAGGAAAGGAGGGGGGAAATTGAGAAATGGAGATTAGTGTTACTATACATATACAAATACATATTATATACATGTATCAAAAAGACCGAACATATAGCAAGGGAGGTCGACGGAACACTGTAATATTTTACATGGGAAGAGGATCTGTACATTAATAGACATACATAATGTACAAATGAACCAGATTGTGTACACCTAGGACAAACAATATTCTAAACTTTACCCAGATTAAAAAACTTTTAAAAACCAGGAAGAAGTAATGAGACATAAACTTATGGGGATTTCTCCTGGCAAATTCCATTCTAATTTACAACCTAGGACAATGACTTCCAGAAAGGCTCTGCTGCCCTAGTACCCAGATTGGGGAATGGAGAAATGCTACCTCCTTGTGGCCGTTTCCCACAACCGCAGCTTTGAACCCACTGCAAAAGGTCACGAAATTTTCACCAACTTGCAGTTCTGTAAATGACACCTGCCCTCCAGAAAATTTCTGGGGTCAAAAATCGACCAGAAAATTCAAAAGAGGGCAACCTTCGAAGAAGACAATTTCAAGAGCTATATTGTACTCACGGTTTTTTTCTTTTAAGAGAAAAGACAAAGGCGTAGGAATATGATGAATTGTAAAAAATTTAATGACATGCATACCCATATGACAAAAACCTATCAGCTCAGAGCAGTCAGAATGGCCATTAGGAAAAATGCTGCAAAAAATAAACGGTGAAGGGAGTGTGGAGAAATGCGTACCCTCGGTTGTAAGGGGGTCATGTAAAGAGCCACTAATGAAAACACAGTGTAGGTGCTTTGAAAAGGGAAACATTGAGCTACCAGTCAATCAAGCACAACCACTGCTTGGCCTATCACCTGAGAAAATGAGAATCAAAAAGTCACAGGCTGGCAAACCTGTACGCCAGCAAGATTTACCATAGCCAGCACTTGGAAGCAATGAAAATGTCCATCAACCGAGGAATGCCCCAAGAAGAAGTGGTCCGCGTACACAATGGAATATTACTCTAATAATAAATATAAATTAAATTTAAAAACAAACAAAAGCAAGGAGACATCAACATTTGTGGGTTTATCCGGGCACATTGCACTCTAATTTATAACCGAAGAACACCACTGGCCGGTAGGTCTGTTTCCCTAGTACCAGCAAGGGGAATGTAGAAAGGCTGCTGCTCTCTGGCCGTTACCTGCAAAAGCAGGTTTAAAGCCTGAGCTAATGGTCACTTCATATGAACAAGTACTGCAGGGCTGTAAATGAAACCTGCCCTCAAAGTGTCTTGAGGGAGATAATGGCCAAAATATTTCAAATGGTGACACATACTTTAAGAAAACACTTTGAAGAAATAAGCTCTAATCACAGCTGGAAATATAAAAAAGGACATGCCTTAAAGCTCAATTTCAATGCATTATGAGACACATGCAAATTCAACCACAAAGAGGTATCAGCTCACACCACTCAGAATAACCATCAGCAAAAACTACAAAGAATAAATCCTGAAGGCGCTGGGAAGAAATACATACCCTCCACTTTAAGTGGGACGTAACCTGGAAAGAGCCACTAAGGAGAACAGAATAGAGGTGCCTTAAAAGGTAAACATTGAGCTACCGTATGATCCAGCAGACCTATTCCTGGACCTATAAACTAAGAAGACAGAATTGGAAGGACACAGGCACGCAAATCTGCTTTGCATAGTATTACAATAGCCAAGATATGGAAGTAACCAAAAAGTCCACCGACAGATGGGTGGACAAAGAAGAACTGCTACCTGTACAGATGGAATATGAGCTAGTGAAAAAAATGAAACAATGCCATTTCCAGCACCATAGATGAGTCTAGAAGTAATCACGCAACTTGGAGTAAGCGAGAAAGCGAAAAACACATATCCTATCATATCACATATAGGTGTTACCTAAAAAATGATACAAACAAAGATATTTCCACAGAGAAACACTTTCATAGATTCATTAAAAAACTTACGGTTCACCAAATGGACAGGTGTGAGGATTGGATACATTACCATATTGAGGTTAACAGAGCGATACAAACACATGTGAAATATAGAATCACCAAAGACCTACGCAATACCACGAGAAGACTGCTCAACATTGTGTCATAACCTACAAGGGAAAAGGATCCGAAGAAGAACAGATATATGGATATGTGTGAAAGAACCACATCTTGCACACCTAGAACAAACAAAACATTGTAATCAAGTTTGCTGTGAGAAAAAATAAAAATTAAGTTAAAAATACCAACAAGAAGTAAGGAGACATAAACTTAAAGGGCTTTTTCCTCGCACATTCCGTTCTAATTTACAACCTAGAACACCACTTCCAGTAAGGCTCTGTTGCCCTAGTAACCAGATTTGGTAAAGGAGAAATGCTGCCACCTTGTGGCCGATTCCCGCAAGAGCAGCTTTTAACCCACAGCTAATGGTCACTTACCATTCACAAGGACTCAGGGCTGTAAAGGACACCTGCCCTCAAAACTGTGCTGAGGTAGGGAATGGATAAAAAATTCAAAACGGGC